>NC_056706.1:4945872-5055872 GCF_018831695.1 Puntigrus tetrazona | reverse complement strand
AATATTAAAATACTATTTGTTACTTTATTATTGTTGTAATATTCGTGTCGTTTATTATTATGTAGTTTTTAAATTCCAACAAAGGCAAAAAAAAGAAAAGAAAAAGCGATCATGTGAAGATGATCATCAGCCCATAAATGATTAAATGTGATTATTTTAACCCACTGACAACCCAAGTATAAACACATGCTCAAATGGCTGTTCAACAAACCCTTCACTACCCAACCTGACAATGAGGCAAATAATGAACGGGAGAATCGGAGATGGAGCTGAGGCGTGGAGATCCTTCGAAAGGAAGAGCGAGAACGGGGGGCGAGTATCAGAGCGCTCTCGTTTCGCGGGGCGCTGAGGTGTGGTGGATCCGCTGGCCTGTGAAATTCGGTTACAGCGGAGGCTGCTCCACTGGAGGGCCAATTACTCCGATAGTCTCGGGGTAAGTGACGGCCGGGACGCTTTCCAGTGATGCATGCATGTGTGGGAAGCACAGACGGTCACATGTAAACGACACACGCTTCTTCACGGAGCCCGGCGGGCGTGACGCGCGAGATTGTCAGTACCTGAAAGTCCACCATGGAGAGGATCTCTTTGCGCCATTTGATGAGGAAGGCGGCGCACACGTAGAGGTGGAAATGGGAGAATCCCTCCGACTCCGCCTGAAGATCAAGAGCAGACACAGAGCAGAACACACATGCTTGCATTAGTAAGTAGTCATTAAGCAGATGATTATCCAAAGTGACATACAGCACACTTATTAGAGACTCAGCCCCTGGGGTTAAGTGCCTTTCTCAAAGGGCAAAATAATGACGGCTTGAGGTTCGCTACTTGCAGGAACTGAACCAGCAACCTTCCAGTAACCAGTTTTGGGCACTAAAGCAATAGTTCACCCCACCCCCAAAAAAGTAATTTACTTGCTCCTGCATTGATCCAAACCCATATAGGCATACAAGCAAGGTTTTTTTGTCTTCATACTGAACAAGTTTTTCTATATACTGTAGTTATAATTAAGGCAACTCATAATTAAGGCATGATGTTCTGTAACCTGCTTTAGAATAGGACTTTTTTTTTTTTTTTTTTTTTTTTTCACACACTTGGTTTTAGAAAATAAACAACAAAAAAAACAACAATATGAAAGTGTCAAAAGTATGTACCATATGTCCATATGTGCCATAATTAGAGTCTCCTGAATTAACACCACAGCTAACCAAGACAATTCAGACGAAGGCTAAATTTATGTCATTAATAACAGCATTTGGAGAAATAATTGTATTTTGAACGCTGACGTGAACACAAAGATCCAAGAGCTACAAAAGTAAACTTCTCCAACAAAAGTGATTCAAATTTCACTCTGTTCCTCACCGGTGCTGTTTTTGTCAAAATTATAAATGAAAAACAAACTAAAAATATTAAAAAAAAGCTAATTTAGAATATTAATAAATACAGTAATATTATGTCAATAATATTAAAAGAACACCGTTTCTAAAAGAAATCATATGAGCCACTATCATGATACTTTCTGGACATTTTTGGCGAAACACTCTCAATATAAATAGTTGTGGTATAACTAAGATCTGCAAGAAGATTCTTCTGCCTTTATTGGTTGGAAAAGCAGAGCAAACACAAAGGCATTATGAGAGAGGGGATGAAAGGTATCAGGTCACAGCGCGGGCTGGATTTGACCCCATCTCCCAGTAAAAGCTGGGATATATATTTTGATTTTGTTGGCTTTGCCATGGCTCTGACGACTGCACATTCTCTCAGCCAGAAATAAAAACAACGGTTTACTTCCATCATGAGTAATAAGAGTTTTAAGACAACACATATTATTCGTTAAATTATTCAGCTACAGTCGAGCGCCTGCACACAGAGCTCCTAATGTAGTTGTAGCATCTATCTAATTTATTGGATAGGGAATTAGGTCGTGTTAGTTATTCCCAATGTATCTAGAGAAGACGCCACCCAATCCGCCTCTCCGTTCCTCATTCGTCCTCCTCTCTCCCCAGCATCCCCCTCTTCTTCTGCTGTGTGCAGTGTGGTACATTCAGCCACTTGAGAGGCAGCGAGCGGTTATAAATAGCTTTGTTTACTTTGTTTCTGTTGGTCCTTCTTGAAGTGAGAAAAGAGGGGGAAAGAAGAGGAAAATGAGGAAGGAGATAAAAGTTGGGTTTTTAAGAAGGCAAAGAAATTGCAAGAAACAGGAGCGAAGGAGTTCAGTCTCAAATTATGAAATTTGTTAGTCCAAAGATATTCCTTGCTTAAAGTGTGAAGGCTCTCTCTCTCACACACACACGCCAAAAGATTTCGAGCAATGAAGATTTTACATATAGCAAAATTTTTTACATATTTTTACCATTTCAAATCACTGCTTTCTATTTGAAAATATTTTAAAATGTCATTTATTCCTGTGATTTCAACGCTGAATTTTTAGCATCATTACTCCAGTCACATCATTCCTTCAAAAATCATCATAATATTCTGACTTGTTCAAAAACATCTATTATATTAGGCAGACTGAATTAAAATAGACAATTCAGATGAGCAGCATTTATCTGAAATAGAAATCTTTTGTAATATTATAAATGCCTTTACCGTCACTTCTGATCAATTCCAAGCATCCCTGCTTAATAAAGTATTAAAGTATTAATCTATCATTACTCACATGATCCTTCAGAAATCATTCTAATGTGGAGATTTGCTGTTGAAGTAACATTTCTTTTAGTTTTTTATCAATGTTAAAAAGCAGAGTTGAAAGTTGTGCTGCTTATTATGTTTGTAAAAAAAAAAAAAAAAAAAACTATTTTATTTTCTTCTTCAACCTTCTTTGATGAACAGAAAGTGTGCTGGGATTTATTTTGAAATACAGATCTTTTGTAAAAGACATTCTACACTTATAACCAACTGCACTGCGAATAAACAAGAGGGCTTTTAAAAAAACTGCGTTGTTTCTCTTTTCTCAATCTTGGACTAAGTATACTAGTACTATAAGTACGAAGCACCGTAGTATTGCCGCGTATGACATCATCACTGCACTACGGTACCGAAAGAGCACTTGTTTGTTTGTAAGGAATAAGACAGAGACGGAAAGGACTGCTAAAGAGAGAAAGAAGAGACAGGAAGCCTTAAGAGGATTGAAGACCAAGCAAACAAAAGCAGAAGAAAGAAGCGTTCATGATTAAGTCCTCTTTCCCATAAGAATGCATTCGACATGGGGTTATTCACAGCCAAGCATTCCCTCCTCCACCTCTCAACAGAAGCCGTCTCGCTAATGGAGGGGACGTGAGATGCAGATGCTTCAGAACATCAGTCAGACATTAACATGACTTTCCTTTTTGTCTTCACAGCTCTTTCTCTCTCTCTCTCTCCTTCTTTATTTCTTTCACCCACATTTCTTTCTTTCTGGCCTGGGCTCTTTGTGCACCTCTAATTGATCTTGAGGAGCGAGTCTTTGTGCCAAACGTGCAATTACAGGAGGGACCTGATAAAGGAGCCCAGGAGAAGTTGAGGCTCTTTTCTTTGCCTTTTTGGACAAAACGCCCTCATCTAAATCAACATGCTCTGGTCTGCCGAACATGCAACATGTGTCTGCTCTCTGGATAATGCCAATGAATGTATTCATTAACAATTAATCAGGAACATATTATTCAGTGTTATCGGAAAAGCCTAAAGTGTCCTTTGAACAATGGTGGTTTAATACAAAATGACAATAAAAAGAACTGTAATTAATGCTAGATGGCAACATGAAATCAAAATGTAGCCAATCTGCTTGCCTTATACCGTGCACGCTTCATCAGTCCATGTTATCATAATGACAAAAAGGTAAAATACAAAACGTTTTGAAGCTCATTACGACATCACAATAAGCAATGGCTGAGCTTATGAATATTAATTGGTTCATGCAAATGATGCTACATAACTGGCCTGCCCACTCACGTAATTGAATGAATATTCATGTGTCGGGTCTATGCATGCAGATAAGCTCAAATTTTTGCTTGATATGCACCTCCTGCCAATGCCGCTCCGAGCTACTTTATATTTTACATGACCTTTTACCATTTTTGTTTAACATTTTAAAACAAATCAATTCTAACACAACTCTCCCAGGTATATTGAAATAAAGAGTCTATAATATGTGGCGTTTTTTTAAAAAAAACTTTCTATTTTTTTTTTCCAATCTATTCCATTCAAGAATCCTGAAAAAAATAGTTTTACAAAAAATATTGGGTAGCAAAAACTGATGAAAACTCAGCTTGCCATCACAATAAGAAAGAAAACAGTTCTTTTAAATCAAAAGAATCTTGCACAATGTTACAGTTTTTTACTGCATTTTTTTTAATCAAATAAATTAGACAAAAACAATTACACCAAACCTTTACCTGACCATATGCATTACCAAGCCACAATATGTCCCACTGAATATATGTTATATTCTGTTATAATCTGTGTATTTTGTATTCGGACATCTCACATTCACATTCCACAAGTTAAATGCATTTTGAATGTAAAAGGTTTAGGCCATTTCTAAAGATTCGTTCTGAGGTAAAACATAATTTTTTTCATTAAACAATCTGCACTTCTCTCTTTGATCTATCATTAAATTTGCATAAATTGGTGTGTGAAGGAGACAGGGCAGGTCACAAGAGATAGTTTAAGCATGGCTTAACCTTGAAAACACATACATCATGGCTCAGTTTCTCTCTGTGTGTAAAGCTGGCCTCATTGACACACTTCCCGCCTCTACCTCAGCGAGGCGGGTGAATGCCACCTTTCCTGCTCGCCCCGACCCTGACCCTGCTGTGAAAAACGCCTGAGGACATAAAAAAAAAATCGGGTACTGAGAAATAAGAACAGATGGAAAATAACCTGGAGGAAAACTGTTCTCGTCAAGCAGAGCTTAAAGGTACATCCAGCGATTGTTCTCTTCATTTGCAAACACGGAGAAGAAAAATTCCGTTAAAGTCTTTTTATATGTTGACGATCGAAAATGCCCATCAATAATGTTTGGCAACATTGCTGATTCAAAATGAACAGAGGCAAATGACATGCAAGCGCGCATAATGGTTCACCGCTCGCCATTTCATCTCTCGGATTGCACTTGTCACCTGACAACTATTCCCCTTTATCCAATAAAACCCACCTTGTGGGAACGGATCCACGTCAAAACGGCATGCATGAGAGATGGAGCGGCAGATAGAGGGAGGCAGATGTAAAGGACAAAGAAATGAGCAAGGAGATATATCAAAAGGAAGTCTGAGAGAGGACATGCAGACGGGACACGAAAGGAAATCAGTGGAAGGAAACTCTTCAAAAGAATATTAATGAATGACAGGAATACGAGCAGTTCACACCTTTTTGCCATTTTAACAAGGGGAAAAAAAATGTATGAGAAGCTGGTCTTCAAGGACGTGTCACCCATAACCTCTCAAGCATTTGAAAAATTATTTGAAGATCAGCAATCATTCTTGGGAGACTTCATTCCTCCTTGAAACCACGTAATGGGAGGTGACATGGGGGACAATGAGGGTGCAAAAAGGCATCAGCTATGTCATTTAATAATCAATTAACAATTAAACTACCAAACACCAACTTCTAAATAAATATCATAAAATGGATAGTTGCTGTCCTTGATTCTAAATGGCTGAGCCGTGTTTTGAAGCTGTTGTAAATTATTTTACAGACGTCTGTTTTGTTGTAATGACTTTGACCTCCACCACTTTGTTGCAACCACAACCGTTTGTGTAGAACTATATTCTTTGGCGGAAGATAGTATTTTATTAATATTGTTACATTTTATTTGCTTTCTCTTATTTTGTGAAAACTTTCTACTTACATAGAATAACTTTCATAAAAGCAATAATTCCTGCGAAGCCGTGGTTTACAGTGAATTTATAACTGCTATAACTCAAGCCTAACAACAACCTTAGCTGTTATAAAATCACTGTAAACTATGGCGTCCTGAGGCTTATTGCTTTATTAATAATAATTTTCATTTAGAATACCGAATTAAATGAATAAATGAATATGCATACCTACAGATTAACTGAAATTCATGTGAAATTGGCCAGAGATCATCACCATGATTAGAATTAATTTTTATTTCTGTTTTAGGTTTAAAAATTGTTTATTAAATGTTTTTTTAAATGAAAAATCCAAAATGACAGCACTCTATGTTAAAATATACAATAGTATAGCATAAATATAAGCAGTGGTGTATTTAACACACACACACACACACATCTCTTTAACCTAATTCACAATTCTATGCCCACATTCAAGTAAGTTTTGTAATATTAATTAGGCCACATAATGGTTATTTTCCAAGAAGTAGGAGAAGAGAAAACTTTTCTAATGGCAACAACAATTACTGCACCCCTACTTCATTTCAGGCAAATTGTGTAGTCAGCATATTATTAAAAATAATTATGAAGTGCACTAAAGCAACCAAATTGAAAAACAAATTGTAAGAACAATTAATTACGTTCCCACTAAAGCTTCAAGTTCTGGGCTGGTAACCAAAAGGTTGCAGGTTCAAGCAAAGCTGATCCATGCGCCTTGTTCTTGATCAAGACCCTTAACCTGAGGCCACTTTGAATAAAACTGCCACATAAATGACAAAGTTGACACAGAAGTCATGTTTTGGCTGGCGTTGGTGCGTCAGTACCTGGTAGGTGTCCCACAGGCGGATGGTACAGCGCAGCGGCAGCTCCCGCATCAGCAGATTATTCATCCAGCGGAAAGCAAACTGCAGATACTCCACCTCACACTTCTGAAAGTGCACGTGGACATCCTCTGTGGGTGTATAGAAGAAAGCACAGGGGGGTTATATCAATTTACTGGTAGTTTCAGCAAAGTGCTGCACTGGGAGTAGCTTTTGTAAACCATGTATGGACTCCTATTGTTTAAAGCAGCACTCTGGCCCTGAACTAAGATCACCGGCTATTGTTGGATTCTCCCCACACTTGTTTCACCGAATTAACATTATAGACCTCTAACGCGTGTGTAATTATATTTGATTGAATGAAAGAGATAGAGATAGAGATAGAGAAAGAGAGAGAGAGAGAAGGTTGGGGTGGAAAAGAAAAGTAGGCCTGGTGCTTAGCTCATTGAGAGAGGGATTTTTCTGATAAGCTCGCGTTCAGCCTTTGAACAGAATAAGAATGGCTTTCGAAAGCAGCTGTATTGACTAGACTCCTGATAGATATTGATGGAGAATATGTGATGGGTGCTCTGAAAATACCGAGAACTAAAGTCGGATCTATCAGAAGGAAAATGGAAACTCTTATTGGCAAGAATAAAAGCCAAAATAGAATTTCAAAAAAAGGTTTTAATAATGAATGATCTTTTAGATGTTACATAAGGGTTGCATCATAATGGATTTAACTAATGGAGTGAGCCATTGGTTTGAGGACTGAACATTATCAAAAATTCACCTCCTTTACAATCCCACTTCTGTATAAAAAAAAAAAAAAAAAAAAACAAAAAAAACACAACAACAAAGGTTTTGGTCGATGGTTCCGATTCCAGCAAACCAATCGAAAGAATAAAATATTTGCAAACAATTTCTTGTGCACCGAAACGATTGACATTTTCTAAAAAAATATCTTATTTACTTTTTGGTCCTCAGCGGGAAAAAAATAAACAAAATAATTTTTTAGATAAACATTTATATTGTGAAAAGCAGCAAACGTTTTGGGATAGCATCACAATTATTGCTCTTTAGAACGGTTCATAAATGAATGCATAAACAAAATAATAGTTCTTGAGTAGAAAAACCAGCGTATAAGAAGATTTATGAAGGATCACATGACACTGAAGAGTCATGGAGTAACGATGCTGAAAATTCAGCTTCGGGTCACAGCTGTTATTTAATCCTAAAATATATTAAAATTGTTCATTAAAGTAATTGTCATATTATTCACATAATATTTAACAATATTACCGTTTTTATTGTACTCCATTCAAATAAGTCGACCTTGGCAAGCATAAGAGACTACAATCAAAATCATTAAATAAATACATTTTTTGCAATCATATGTGCACTCACTTGTATGCTTTATTAAAATAACTAATAGCTATCAAGCACATTTAATACCAGCCTTAAGGACTGCTAAATATACTCCGTAGCATGTGATTAATTACGTTGTATAACATGTTAAACAGGGTGAACTGATTCAACATCGATTCAAACCAGTGAGTTATAATTCACACAAGAGTACTTAGCCATAGCTAAGCTTATTTATCAAGCTGAACGCCGGTCATTTTATTCATTTCAACATTTCATTTAAGGCATAAAAAAGCACCATTCGGTATATATACAAGATGCTCACTGGTTTATTTTCCTCACTAGTCTTCTGAAAGCGTGATTTGTTTTCCCTTCGCTCAGTCCACTCCATTCGTCTCTGCTCTCAGCTCACTTCCATTTACCTTCACACCCTAATCGCAGGGGCTTATGGGGAATTGATTTCTCTCCTGTGCTCCCCAGCGAGACTGTGGGGTCTGCTATTGCTCAAGGTGCTGGTGGATGCTGATGGATGGGAAAGAGGCGAGAGGCGGCTCTCACCGAGAGTTTCAGTGTGGGCTGTTCAGCTTATCACACCAAACACTCCGAACAGGAGAGGAGGCGTCCAGATGGTATACACACTCTCAAAGAAAAAAAAAAAAAAAAAAAAACAGAGGCGGACTAGTGGCATAATGGAAACGTGTGATTCCAAGACACAGAAACGGCCAACGCCTTGGGAAAACAAGTCTTATCCGAGGCGCCGAACACGATCGCACCTTGGCAGAAAAACAGCTCCTTGTTGTTTTGAACATTTTGCGCTGCTATTTATGGTCTGATACAACTAGCGCGCATCATTCTGGAGGGCAAAGGGCAAAATAGATAGGATCATTTGAGGGACTCCAGACATTGCCATTTTGTTCTGGCAGTCATGACGTGTTATTTGTGCTGAAGCTTCTGAGGGTGTTAGAAAAAATAAAAAATAAAAAATACGGCACACGGTTGGGCCCAAAGAAGCTTTGACGACTGCATTTGAACTATTCATAGAACCCTGTCAAAAAATTTTTACGCTCCTCAAAAGAACAACAGCTACAAGAAGTGGGAAAAAAAAGAAATAAATACATCTATGAGTGCAGCTTTGTTGAAACGTCAAAAACAAAGTGCGAAAAGAGTGTGATTTATTTTATTTTATTTTTTTTAAGTAGCTTCAAAAGTAACCTGCTTGGCGACCAGAACTACCCTGAACACTTTTAATATCAAAATGATTAAAATGTCGCTGGAACTCAAAATGAGAAATTTGACAGATTGTTTATGCTGCTCTTTTGTTGTAACATTAATTTTAGTGTTGTCAAACAATGAATCGCATCCAAAATAAGTTTGTTTACTTAATAAATGTGTGTATACTGTGTACATTTATTATGTTTATGTAAATAAGAAAACACTTATGTGTACATGTAAAATATATATATATATATTATATTATATTATATTTAAATAAATATCAAATATAAGAATATAAATATATAAATGCATCTACACATATATTATACGCATACAAATATTTTCAAAAAGTATACTGAATGTGTGTGTATTAGGGCTGGGACCCAACATTGATTATGAGATTTTCACAATGCATCGCAGATTCCTCTGAAATCTAGATTTTAACAGCAAATAGCTCTCTAATCTAGTTTTTATCCACACACTCAAAAGTTCATGAAAAAGAGCACCGAAGAGTGCTTGTGGTTCGGCAGAGTCATGTAATTTCAGATCAGCTCAGAATGCTTTTTTTTAACCCAAGATTAATGTGTGAACAGCCGACTCTGATCACACTTGTAATTCGCTTTAACCATTTTGAATTTTATGAGTGATTACTTTAGAATCAGAATCGAATCAGAAAATCTCAGAATCATTTCCCGCTTCACAATGCAGATGTATTGTCCCAGCCCCAGTATTTATATATATACACACACAATACACATGCATATATTATGTAAACGAAAATGTTCATTTTGGATGCGATTAAATGCAATGAATCGTTTGACAACGGTAATTAATGCTTATTTTAACTTAATTTAGCTATTTAGTATATAGTTGTTAAGAGATTTTTTTATAATGAACAAGGGGAAGCAAATGATCCAAATTCTTATTTTTGCACAAATAATTATTTTAATACTATGAAGCGTGAAAAGAATTGTTGAGTTTGTCAACATGATCTTACCATCTATTCTGCTAACGAGCTCTTCCAGAGCCTTCACTTTAATCTGAATCCCAGGCTGGGCAAATGTGTAGTTGTCCTGATAGAGAAAAACAAAGGCAGAATATAGAACATGAATAATTATTCTGTTAACTCACCAAGGCTCTTTCACCAGACTTATATAAGAGCTTCAAATGCTCGATATAAGCATCATGTGCCACTTTGACCTACATGACGTGAAAAGCACTGCAATTAGTGTTATGGAAGGGCAATTTTATTCTACGTAGTAATTGTTCAAACTAAACTTGTTAAAAAGCTTTTAAGAGCCCTCAAATAAATAAATAAATAAATAAATAAATAAATAAATAAATAAATAAACGTTAGCATTTATAGACTGCTGGCAAAAAAGGATTGGTTATGTGTTAAAAGGTTGAAAATGAAGTTGAAAATCAAATTAAATCAAATACCTATTTAATTAAATGTAAAATAATGAAATAAAATACAGTTAAAGAAAAAGAAGAATAAGAAAACAGTAATGACAAGGGTGAAATTAATTAGGATTCATAAACTGTGTGCAGAAAATGTAAATAAAACAAAAGGAATAATTTAAAAAAATTAAGAGAACGGTAAACAAAAAAAACGAAACAGTAAGAACAATGGTAAAATGGTCAAATTAATGCAAAAATGAAAATTAATTTAATGGTAAAATGAAGTTGAATGAAGTTGAAAATCTTATTAAATCAAATACATATTTAATTAAATGTAAAATAATGAAATACAATAAACTGTTAAAGAAAAAGAAGAATAAGAAAACAGTAATGACAAGGGTGAAATTAATTAGGATTCATAAACTTTGTGCAGAAAATGTAAATAAAACGGGAATAATTAAAAATTAAAAAGAATAATTAAAAAAATTAAGAGAATGGTAAAAAAACCCAAAAACAAAACAGTAACAATAAATGGTAAAATGGTCAAATTAATGCAAATATGAAAATTAATTTAATGGTAAAATGAAATTCAAAATGAAGAAAGAGAGAAAAGGGGTAAAAAAAAATATTAGAAAAATAATTAAATTAAAAACCGTAACAACAAGGGTAAAGTAAAATAAAATGTAAAAAATAAACAAAGAAGGAAAGAACAGTAACAACAAACAAATACAAATAAAATAAAATATCAAGTTTCTGAATGGTACACCTGATGCATAGGCTGGGTACCAGGTGAACTGCAGGAACTGTGAGAACTATAGTGCCACATTTATCGTCATTTCGTAACTAATGTTGTTCCATCTCTCTATCTCTGTTCCTCATCCCTTGTGGGTCATTAAGGGCCAGTGGCCGTCTGCTGTGCCGCGGCTCGTGTTTTAGCCCAAGGGGACGACTGCATACGAAGACACATTCTGTGTTCTGATCCCTGCGCGTGTTCTGCCCTTCAGCCCAGCTCCACTCAGCCAATGAGAACAACACAGAGCGGCCCACGGGACAACCTGACTGCGGCCTGCATCTGACCCTTGCTCCCGCCTGCAGATGAGTGCCCTCACACGCTTGCCTCGCGCTAACAGAGGGCCATTCTCAAGGGAACGCAGCCAAAGATCTGAATCCCTCTAGCTTAAACGTCCTAGCTTCAACTTCCTCTCCAAGTTTTCATGTCTCTTTCCCCTAGGCGGGTAAGTGTCTTATCCTCTAGGGCTTAAGCTCAACAAAGTCGGTGCCTTTTTTCAGTCCGTCTGAGTCTTTTTTTTTATTGCATTGTATTCAACTCGTCTGAGGCTTTTGGAAAAGAACAAAAGGACAGGATGACCACTACAGGGTTTAGTTTTTAATAAAAAGACACAAAAGAGATACTGTCCTCAGGGAACTGCAGATGGACCGAGAAGGTCTACAATGCCTGGAGAGAGCCATTACCGTTCTCTTAATGACCGTAGTTCTGCTGGTGAATAATGTATTTTAATTGAATTTTGTGAAGTATGGGATAATAATTATAATTAAGAAATAAGAATAAGGAGTAAGATTATGACGACACACAAATCAAGTGAAATATTTACAATTGAAAATTATTAAAAGATTTTATAAACATTTTAGTAACAGTATGCTAATAAAAAACCTTTCATTATTTTGAATATTATTATTATTATTATTATGAGGTGAAAAAGAGATAAGAATAAGAAGTTGAGAAAGAAACAGACGTGAATTAAAAGTAGTAAGTATAAAAGGTATTGAAATATTATCTATGTTCATAGAAAATTATATAAATATTAACAGTAGCATTTAAAAGATTATGAAGAAAAATTATTTTTATAATCCTCCTTTCAATAAAATAAAATAACAGTAACAACAATAAAAAATTATTATTATTATTATCATTTAAAATGTTATCAAAATAAAAAAATATATATATATATAAATTTGTTTAAATATGAATGAATGTATTCACATAAAAAACTTCCAGAAAATATTTAGAGTAACCATAAATAGATTATTATTATGAAGAAGAGGAAGAAAAGGAAAAAAAAAAAAAAAAAAAAAAAAAGAAAAAAAGTTAAATCAATTAGTCTGGATTTATATAGTGCCAAAAAAAACAAACAAAATAAAAGTAAAAATAAATAAATAAAAATAAATATTTAAATAAATAAAATAAAATGAAATAAAATAAAATATAAAAAAAGAGAATGAATGGCTACTTTTGAATGGAAATCACTGGAGATGATTGTGACGTCTCCCATCAAACCTCAAGTGGATCAAGTACCTGTATGCCATCCAGCAACTTGCTCATGCACCAAAAGCTGTCGGCTTCAATGTTTCGTTGCGTGTCCAGCGGCAAGCTTGCCATTTCGAAATTTTCCACGTCTTCCTCTGAGGAAAAGAAGACACGAAACAAACACACACATTCATGTTCGGTCACCAGCAGATCAAACCGACACGCATGCTGCAGGTGTTCCCAGCACTTTTTTTTGCAGGCGACAGCAGCTCCAGTGTGTGACGTGTATCGTATGCACAGACACCACAAAGCCATTAGATCATTAGCCGGCAAACCGCATTCTTTATTCAACACATTCATCAACTCCTCGCCCCTCTCCCTCCCTCCCGCCCTCCCACCGCAGGCTTCCCCTCGCAGCCATGACCTTTCCCGACTCTTTAAACAGTATGTGCTAAATGATGCTGATACACACATTATGCCCCAGAGAGCCAGACCTGGCTGGAAGAGACTTCTGTGTGCCACTCCACTCACCCACCGCACAACTAATGTAGTCCTCCATCTCTTCATCTCTCTCTCTCTTCCTCTTTTCTTAATAAGGATGGAGGGATTGGGGAGGGGAAGGAAGGACAAGGAGCTATTTTGATGAAGCAGTAAAGAGAAAGAGAGAGAGAGAGAGCGAGCGAGAGAGAGTGCTCTAGGCATGTTTGCATGCAGCTTGTGCATCGCCAAAGCAATTCAGTCAATCACGCGACTGTTACTGCGGTACATGAGAGCTGAAATATAGATAAGAAGTAGGTCAGATCCAAGGTCGAAGACACAATGAAGAACACATGCTCTCAAACGACCGCAGATACTCAACTGAAGACCACGTGCTGAAGATCGCGTTGACAATCTCTGCTGAGGTCTGTGGTTAGAGACAAAATCAAACCGACTGTACACTACTAGGCGCACAAACCTATGTAACTCGAAAGCGACAATAAAGACATTTGTTTCGGAATGTTGCAAAAGATTTATATTCGAAATAAAATGTTCTTTTCATCGAAGAGTCCTGAGAAAGCAATGCATCACGGTTTGGACAAAAATAGTAAGCAGCACTTGATTGGTTCTAAGCATTTATTAGAGTAAGGAATATTTCTTGAGCAGCAAATCAGCGTATTAAAATGATTTCTGAAGGATCGTGTGAGACTAAAGACTGAATGACTTCTAGAATTTCAGCTTTACGTCACAGGAATAAATAACATTTTAAATAGAAAATGTTACTGCATTTTTACAGCTTTTTTTTTTACTGCAAATTACTGCATTTTTGATCAAATAAATACAGCCTTCATGAGGATAAGAAACGTTAAAAAGCATCTTATGAATTGCACTCAAAACCTTCGAATGCTAGCACACTTTCTTCTAAAAACCCCCAAAAGTAAGTCATACAGGTGTGGAAAAGTTTTTTTTTTTTTTTTTTTTTTCCTCCTAAAGAAAATGCAGCACAACAACAACAACAACAACAATAATAATAATAATAATAATACTAACAGATAAACTAACTGTTTATTGATCATGCACACATTTTAATGCCTTACAAACGAATGCATTTGGTTTTCTGTGATAATAATTGCTGTTGAACATTTAGCTGATTAAAATGTCACCAAGAAAACATAACAAAGATAAATATGTCAATTAAAAATAAATAGTTGCAACCCATTTGAATATCCAAACACACTTTGAATATATTTTAAAATTATTATTATAAAATGCTTTCCTGTAGCTCAAAGAGTAAAGCATGGCACTAGCAACACCAAGATCATGGGTTTGATTTCCAGGGAAAGCAAAAGCCAAAAAAAAAATAAAATCATTAAATGCAAACATATTATTTGTAACAAAAATGTGTTGTTAAAAAACACAAATTGTTTTGTTCAATTAGAGCTAGAAGTTAATCATGGAGTCTGTTAATTAAGAAAACCTTCAGTTAATTCACAGAAGAATGGTTTTCATAAAAAATTTACAGAGTATTTTGTATTTACTGAATGTGGCCCACAATTGAAAATCAGACTGGTAGCAGGTAAAAACCGGCAAAACCTCTCTGCTCAAACTCTGAGCAAACTGTCAGTAAACCTCTGCATTGCAGCAGGAAGAACAGCTGATGTGGGGCCGAGTGAGAGCCCGGATGGGATTCAAGTAAAAAAAGACGGATGGTGAACGACAGGAAAGAGCTGGCAGGGGGAGAAAAAGCTGGAAAAGGAAAGTAAATAGCCCTCTTTGACCACAAATGAAGCATGCAGTGCCCTGCCGGTCATGGGCCGGGCCATATGTCACTGGCCACAGCACTGGAGAGATTCCTGATCCATTTAGCTCTCCACATTTCCACATCACTCCAAAGCTTCGGACACACACACACTCACACACTCACTCACTCACACACAGAGCTGCTGCATAAAGCGGCTTTACAGAATGCAGGAGAAATCCTGTTTGTGGCACAAAGAGAGGCTTTGCCACCCTGTTCTCTGACCCCGTGGAGAAAAAGGGGGTTATTGTGCCATGTGCGGGTATAAGCGACCTGAGAGATCATTCAGCAATCACGAGTCAAGTCTGCAACTCGTGAAACAAAATCACTGCTCATTCAGGTCGTTTCTCCACGTCCCAGGTTGAGCATTAAATGATCCGTATTATAGAGCTCAAACTCTAAAAGCGGATTGGATGAGCCATGTTCAAAGCCGTTTATAAAATATGCCGACAGGCGCACACCTGGTGACCGCACATCAATTGAATTCTTCATGAAAGGAATAGTTCACCAAAAATCCACGATTTTTTCATTCCAAACTCATACTACGACTTTTGTTATTTTCCACAGAAGTAATGCGAGTTGAACAGGTTGCTATGTTGCATGATATGGCAATAAACAGGGACTGGAGCTTTTAAACTTTAAAAAATTATATTAATATGACTCATGCACTTTATTTCAAATGTTTCAAGCCTATAACAGTTTTGTTTGGTCAAATAGATCATAAACAAACTAAATGAACCTTGGCATTCTCCCTAGCTCTACTTGGCATGTTCATTAGGAGAAGTAGCCATGTCTGATTTGTAAGTAATTAGATTGATGACTCAGTTGATTCGGTTCACAAAACTGGTCTATACTTCATTTTTGCCTCTGCTTTTTGTTGTCGTTCCATCTCTTTAGTTGTGTTGTCTACTATGAACCAACAGCCCGGGGTTAGTGTTGCAACCTATGAATGCAATTGGATGGTGCATGTACAGAATAAGTGATACAAGTGATGAAATATGCGTCACGCGGACCGTAAGTGGACCCTCGCATATACGTAAAAAAAAAAAAAAAAAAAAAACCCAATGTATTTTAACCTTTGTTATGTCTTCAACAAATCTCAAATCCAAACCTTGTCTTTGAGATTTTTAATGATTCGGTCACAACAAATGGGGGAGAAGATTTTCAATGAATGAAGCAAGTTTAACAAGGCTATCAGATAATCTGGAAAATAGCAGGCAAGCCAAAAAAAAAAGACTAATTGTGCTTTTTTTCAACTTAAAGCTCTAATTGCCAACCGTATGGAAAAGTGCGCCTGATTCATTCTTCACCGAATCATTCAACAACCGATACATTCTTTTTCACAGAAGGAAGTCAGTCATATAGATTTTACCCTTGTGTATATTTTTCATCTGAAATTTTCACACAATTTTAACCCAAACTAGTCAAAATGAAACAAAGTGAAAATAATACGGTATTTTGAATTATGGAAGCAACAGCTACGATGCATATACTAACACGAACTGTTTATGAAAAATGGAATCTGCTCCTGAATTGAATGAATATCATACCTTCATGCAAACCCTTCTGAGCTGACAGACGCAGTTCCAGTTATGTTATTTATCAGTACTGTACTTTTATTACACGTGTTGCATGCTCGTATAGTTTCTGCACTTGTGATACGCAGCGCGGCGCTGCACTGTGCTATTGAAGATTGCGCACTACGACAGGATAGTTCAATTTAAGAGACTTTCTATTTCATAAGTTACGAAATAATAGAATAATGACACTGACTTTAAGCTTATCAACATCTCATCCTGCAGCTGGAACAGCGAATTTTTCTCAGGCACTCTTTTAAACTGAATCTGACAGAAGTGTGACACTGATCTAGATGACTGATCTCTTACGAAACACCTCGACGAAGACCACAGGAACCCCAGGAGTCTTCTTCACAATCGGTCTCTGCTGCAGCCCAGAACTGCTGGTTTTGACTGGCAAGACACACTTTTCCCCATTTTCATTGTAAAACGCGATATAAATAATGTTGATTTAGCTTGACTTGACTTCAGTCACAACAACGAATTAAGTTTTTCAATTGATAACTTTGAAATTTCAACATCACAAAGCTAGTGAATACAGTGCACAAGTGGTATGGACTACATCTATGGTGCTTTTTGCTACTTTAAAAAGCTCCAGCCACCAATTCCATGGAAAAGAGCGAATGATTCGTTCTTCTTCAACAGGAGAAAGGCATACAGGTTTGGACTGACATATTGCATACTCATCTTTGAACGAACAATTACTTTAATCATTCATGTCAGTCGTGAAGCTTGACAATTATAATAAAAACTAGTTTATAAAACAAACTATATTACGGTCATTTTATGAATATTTAACATTTTTGCTGTACAACTTTAAGCGACAAAAACGGTGCATTTGTGATGTTACCCTCTTGCGGCTTATTGTTCATCAACTCCACCACCACCAAACCGCAAACTTCTCGGAGACCATCCATCTAATACTAAAACTGCGCCTCAATGGTGCAAATAACAGTCCATAAAACCAGAAGGCAATAAATAATAAGGTGAGAATATCACACACCCTCTTCAGTAATAAAAAACCAAAGTGTGTGCGTGAGGGAGAGTTGAGAGACGGAGACAGGGCATTGATGCTTTACAGAGAAGATTTCCCCGCTGTCCTCTTTGTCTGTCAGGGTAAATGTGATGATTTACCCTTTGAGAATATTCCCTCTCTCTCGGCCATGTCTCTCTCTCCACTTCAAATTCTTCGGCGCATCAATACCAACACTTTAAACCGAAGGGCGCCGTGACTCTCCTTCCTGCCGGCTACTCTTTAAAACGCTACTCACTGATATTGAGCTAAATGCGAAGCGCCAATACTCTCCTACGCCATCTCTCTCGGAGGACAGTCTCAGCAGAAAGTTAAAAAGCTCGCAGAGGAGCCCTAGAAAGCCAGCGAGGCGTGCCGGCCAAGAGAAACAGCGCAGCGAAAGTTGGCAAAACGCTGCGTATGAGGGCAGGAGAAGCCGTTACAGCCCGCGTTCGCCCCGCGGCCTCGACGACGGGGGTGAAACCCGCGTCGGAGGGAGGCCGCTAACCTCGCTCTTTTATCTCCCACTGGCAGCGTGTTGGGATCATGAAGTTCGTTCAGATGCATCGATCGGGGGGTCGAGCCCCCCACCGTGTGCTCGGCACCCTCGCAAGCCTCTGTAAACACTTAAATCCAGCCGATCAATGCGGCTCATTCAACCTGCGGCATTGAATCGCTCGCTCGCTCACACACGCTGTGAATCCCAAACACACACACTTATTCACACGGCCCGCAAACAAATTAGAGATAGAAAGGCCCCGCAGAATGACACGAAAGCGCCGGTATGAAAAATCTGCTTTTCGCTAAATGAGCTTTGTGGAGAAACAGAGGGATGAGGAAAAGACAGAGAGAGAGAGCTGGGCGAGGTAGACAGCCAGAGAGAGAGAGACAGACACGGGAGAAAAAGAGAAATCGATTGGTGATCCAGGTAATCTGTGGGTATGTCCCGGTGTTTGCACTGGTGACATTGCAGCAGCGGCACACCGCAGAGATCAATGAGCCTCCTATTGTTCTTCTGTAATCCTTAACTATCCATAAGTAATTAACCTTCACATGAGAGGACAGGAAATAAATAAGGAAGGGAGGGGAAGGCTGCCGGGTGGAGGGAGAATAGCAATGAGGACGAGAGCTGGAGAGTCTACTTCCCTCCCTGTCTGCCTCTCTTTTTCTGTCTGTCTTCATTTCTACCTCTATGCAACTACGCATGAATCTATCTATCGACAGACAGAGCGATAGATGGACGGAACAAGGTGACAGAACAATTGACAAGAGCGGACAGCACGATAGAAAGACGGAACAATATAAAGAACGAAAAAAGATGAACAACGAATGCTAAAATAGATGTAGAATTATAATGGGTAACACATTTTTTTACGATTAAACCTTATTAGCATGCATATTACTAGATTATTAGCCATTTATTAGTGTTAATTAAGCACATATTAATGCCTATAAACAGATAAATAGAATGATGGACAGATGGATGTAACCATCGCTCTGTCTCCCTCTCTCCCAATCTGTCTCTTTTCTGTCTACCCTTCTGTCCATCACACTGTCTCTCTCTCCCTCTATGACCGTCTGCCCGTCTTCTTCCCATCTCCCTTTGTATCTGTCTGTCACTCTTTCCATCTGTCTCCCTCTTTCACCATTCGTCTCCTTTTCTACCCATCTCTCACTCGCTCACTGTCTATCTTCCAGAGTTTCTTTCAAAGATAATTGATATTCTGTATTTTTTGTGTCTGACATTTTCACAGGATATTGTCAGTTTGTTTACATTTACACAACCATTTTACAGCATCATCTGTCAGATACCGACCCGTCTGCATCTCCCGTATCACACGGTGCGCTATTAGTGGAGCAAACACTACTGATGCGCCCAGCCAAAAGAACATATTCCGAAAGGTGAAAAATCAGTCAAACGGACCAACCGATCCTCGAGGAAGGTTATTACACACTTACCCACAAATTCAGAGAGGAAGACCACAAAAAAGGGAGTGACCAGATCATTAATGCCCTGCACGTATCCACTAGCAGGGTGACGGATAGCCCAGATGAACAAAATCCGCTCAAACACCTGAAAAACAAGACGATAGCTCTTAATGATTCATTTCTCATAACAAGTGTGATTGTTGTGCAAACCTTTGGCAATTGATGTTGTTTAATTCACACTTGAGAGACCAACAGGTCCACTCATTCGGATGCTTGTATTTCCAAACGCAGCTGCATTTCAAGTGCTCTGTTCCTTCTGGTTTATGGGTTACAAGAGTTGCACGCTCTTCTATAAGTTACAAACACCACAGCCCCCCCTGCTGGTAAGCATCCAATGACACAAAGCTCAGTTAAACCAACGCATGCTGCCGACATCTATTTAGAATTAGAGACAATTTTTCAGCGCTGAAAGGTTTTTGATTGCCTTTTTTATCAACGGGACAAAAAGACAAAAATGAGACAAAAAGAAAACAAGACAAATGATCAGGACAATAATTACATTTTAATTAAAATACGCTGCTGACAATAAACCGCTTTACTAGGTTGATTTATAAAAATGATCAATAAATTTGCAAATATGCGAATACAACATAGTGCTACCTAAATTTGGTATTTGGTAATATGAAACAAATAGACACTATAAGACTATAACTAAAAGCAAATCAAACAAAAAAACTATGAAAATGTAAATACTGTGTAATATGTAAAAATAAACACTGACAAAGAATAGTGAATCCCATGAGACCTTTCCAGAATATTTCCTGGCCATACTTCAGCCCAAAACAAAACAAAGACTAATTATGTTTCGCATCAAAGTCATTTACACAAGAACTAGGAGAAAAATGCAGTTCTACATTATTGCTTTTCAACAACGATGTTTTACTGCATAATTGCGTATAGTCATATGCGCTAGTTAAAAAAAAAAACACATATTACAGTAATTAGAATCTACTGACAATCTCCACTGAGAAAAATGGAAATGATAACTCAAAACATCTCTGTATAATGATACTGATTTTGGGTGCAAAATGTTCTAGTCTCTAAAAGCAAAAATCTTATGAAATATTTGAAGAATATGTCTTGATTATATTTTATTCCAAAGTTAAAAGACAAATTATATTTCCTCAAATCACATTTGGGGGGAAAATCAACGCATAATGGTAATTTATGACAAGATGTGCTAATCGTAGAATTCTTTATTAATAATATATTATTTTATAATATAAAATAATAGTCATCGAATTCAGCTTCTGTACTTTCTTTTGATTTCAGGGTGTAATGTGACCTGGAGATGACTCTGTGTGATTCACTCTCTTATCTTTATGATTTCATTAAGTGTGTAATGCCTGCTGTGTGAGATCAGACGTCTGTATGGTGGGTCTGTCACAGGTGCGCTGTGCAACGAGACTCAGGTGTTGGTGCCTCAGACGATCACCTACCTCCTGCACCAGCGGCTGCTGAAACAAAGGAATCAAAGGGTTCGTCCTCGGGATATCGATGTGAATCTATGGAGAGACACACACACACACACAGGTGTATACAGGTAAGCTGAAATGCACAACCACACAAACGCAAACCAGCATGTCAGGAACACAGGTGAAAAATACGAGATTAAATCAATATGGCCCAAGAGCACTAAATTGAGTTACATGTGCCTTTTCCCTTCCAGTAAATGGAGGAAACCCATCAGGGCCCAAAATGCACACGCTATCGATCCTGTTTCGTAACAAGCTACACACAAAACCTGCATGAATTCACTTGGAAAGCGGACAGCGCAGCGTCCGGCCGCACATACAGGTGGCAACCCTTCTGTTTCATCCGGCTCTCTCTTATTTTCTGCCCTCTCTCTATTTCTGCTTCCATCATATGTTTGTCGAAATGGCTTTGTAGTAATGCAGGTCACTCGAAGGCCAGCGAAGTGCGGTTCGCTCGTATTCACCACCATTCCTCGCCCTCTCAGACTGTGACCACACTAAAAGGTCATTTAGTGTTTCTGCCCAGACAGCCAGGGGCCAGTCCAACGGTTTTGTACGACCATATAAATCCTTTTAAAGGTCTATGTCCGATTTGTATTGCAGTAGACGAAATGAAGGGCTGGGAGCCAGCAAGCCCTGAGGAACCGGACAAGAGAGGAGAGAAGGCAGCGCATAGCAATCGACTACCAGTCCTGCGCCATTAACCTGAGTTTTACAGCCCATAAGAATATTGATCCCGGCCCCCTTCTTCCACATTAATAACACGTAGGACAAAATCTGGGTGTATTACTACTATAGCTTTCTAGAAGCAGGTGTAACCTTGAGTGACTCACTGCAGAGAGGAAGAGGTTCCTCAAAGGATTGGCGTCTGGTGTAGCCTAGCGGTTAAAAGGATTTTTTTTTGTAAGAAAAGATGCACTATGAGTCTTCCGAGGTCATACATTGAGGTTTGTGTGAGGAGCAGACTGAAATATACAATGCTGTTTACTGATAATCTCTGCAACTGTATCACTGACTCACTTGAACTACAAATCTGATTATTTCCCTTCGTAAGAGAACAGTCTTCTAGAAGGATCTTATTATACGCAAGGCAACTGGTCTTAAGGTTGTCGGTTCAAACTACAGAAGGGTTGGTTTGTGAATTATAACCAACGTTCCTCTGAGTAAGACACTTAACCTCAGGTTGCTCCAGAGGGATTGTTCCTAATGGACTGAAGAGTCTGCTAAATTTCAAATCAGAAGTAATCAGCAGTAGATATGTAACAATCACAAATACTTTTTCTGTAATGAAATTAACTCTTTTATTTAGCAATTGAACTAAAATTATGTTTAAATTGACGTATATAATGTTACAAAATATTTGGTAACACTTTTACACCTATCAGTTGCTTATCAACATGCATATTACTAGAATATTAGACATTTACTAGTTTATTGAGGGAAAAGTGGTTAATAGTTAACAAGTCTTACCTATTCTAAAGTGTATCCAAAGATTTCTACTTCAAAGGCTTTTTTCTGCACTTTCTACTATGCTAACAATCAAAAAAGCACCACAAAAATATTAAGCGGTACAACTGTTTTGAACAATGATAATACGAAATACTTCTTGAGCAGCAAATCAGCATGTAAGAATGATTTCTAAGGGATCATGTGACACTGAAGACTGTAGTACTGTTTGCTAAAAAATTCAGCATTGCATCACAGGAATACATTAAAGGTCTATGTCCGATTACTGAACCCTTAAAATATATATTTAATATATTAATATATTCATAGAGAAAAGACTTTAAGCCTTTAAGCTAATGTATCACAGAATTTGTGTGTAATTAAATGTACCATTGGTCGGCATGAGATTTTTTCTGACCCCAAATTGAGTTTTCTCCAAGGGTTTTTCCCAAATCGGTCCGTCTTATAGAAGCCCTTTCAAATTAACCAGGTTTACTGTAATGTTCACAAAACTCAAAGTGTTTTGAGGGATGTATGAAAAAATACTGACAGACATTAAACAAATAATACTTGAAATTGTGAAAGCTAATATTTGCCTTATCAGATCCTTTTCCACTGAAATTCCCCAATGCATTATCTGAATTCACGCCTTTACAGACAACAGGCAACATTACATGCTGTCTGTAATAACCGTACATCGATACTAGATATAATAATGTATACAATTCAGAATGTTTTTTAAAGATCTCCAAAAGGAACAAATGAGTACATTTGGATACCTGTGCACTGATAAAGGTGCTTTCTAGCTCTTGAAAATTTTGCAGAATCAGAAAGGAAGTTCCCTTTTTTTTCAGGAAAAAAAAAACAACCTCATGTTGGTTAAGATTTACCTGTCTGTATGTGTCTCGGTGATTCTCATCTGTCCTGGAGTGGTAATACTGCTCGATGAAGCCAAAATACTCCTCCCTCTTCCTCTGGAGAACCAGATCCCTTCGTTCTCTATTGGCTGGAAGATAGCCCTGAGAGAAAACACATGGAAAGAAGAAAATGCAAATTTAACAGCGTTCAGAAGAGAACTGTTGTACACCCACCTTCTCCATGTCTTCCAAGTGTATCTTGCCCTGTAACCAAAACATAACCTATAAATAATGCAAACTAAAAGATATTAAAAACAGCCGTATGCAAATTCAGTTCAATACTGTAGTCCCATGAAAGAGAAAATGTTGTATAAAAATAAGTTTTTAATTTTTCTTTTTTTTTTCCTCTCAAATTTGCACTGTTAAATCCTTAGACATATGATTCTTTTTAATGTGTTTTTGCATTCATCTACTTTGATCATTTGAATGAGACAAGCTTCTTTTTAATGCTGAAGTCAGATGTTTAGTGAATGCCTTTTAGAATATGATCTGACTGATTTTATGCTACTGGCTTTTTTGTGCCGCTCATACAAATGGCTTTTCAAAAGGCTTATAAAAGAAGCAAATCAGACAGGTTGCATTTCATTTAAGTTCTTAGCAAATGCTTTCCCTCCAAAGTGTCCTAAATGAAAAATAAAGTTCATTATCATTAAAGTGCATTATCGTTTAGATGCTACGGTGGTTCACAGGTGTCTGGATGGTTTTTGCTAGGCAGTTGCTAAGATTTTCCGGGTAGTTTCTTATTGCTTACTTGATGAAAATACAATAAAACATGCTTAATAATATTGTGAAATAATTTTTTTAATTGAATGATTTTTAAAACATCATTTAGTTCTGTGATGCAAAGCTCAATCCAGTCTTCAGTGTCACTATTCTTCTGAAATCATTTACATGATATTGATTTTCTGCTCATTTCTCATTACTGCCAATGCTTCGCTGCTTAATATTTCTGTGGAAACCATGATGATGCATTTAAGGATTATTTAATGAATATGAAGTTCAGAAGAACTTTCATGACATTTTATTTTACATTTTTAATTAAAAAAAAAAAAACAACTGTCATTATCATCACTTCTTATTAAAAAAAATATTTCTTACTGCACAATTGCTTCAATAATACTATAGTATGAATAATGGTATAAGCAATAATAGCAGTGATGCTTGTCTTAGCAAACACCCCTAACTAAAAAACACACTTGAAAATACAGAACACAAACCTCTGATCTCAAAAGTCTAGTAAAGAAATACACAACTCTAGAAGAAACTTCTAATCATGTAGCTACTAAACCAACACACAGATAGGATGCAATTGTGCTAGTACATACTTACTAGCTACAGATGATTCCCTAAAGAGCAGACAACAAGTGCAGGCTATTTGTAGAGCAGACGTGGAGGCGTGGAACTGTCAGTTAGTTCGCTGTCATGACTCTCCATCATGTTTCAGAAAATGGTGTTTTTAAAAGTGCCTTCCCCTCCCATTGTTTCTCAACTCTCGTTTTAATGAGCGCGCACGGAGCTGCAGTGCACTTGAACACATAAATGATAACGTGCATTCTGCATCCGACTCGATGCAGCTCACGTCTGTTGCTTCAGGCGAATAATAAGCGCACAAACTCCGCTCGTTTGGATTCGCCCCCATCATCGGCCCTTCAAAACTTTAATAACGGCTATTAAATTCCATGCCGAAAATCGAAATGATCTTAAAACGGCAATTCAGAGAAGGTCTTGGCGAGGTCTGTGTGCTGTAAATCCACGATCGAAGTTGGAAACGTTTACATTCGGTGCCGTAACGCAAACCAACGCGACTGTTTCTCTTTACGATCACAATTTGAATATGAAAAACAGAGACAAAATGTTTTTTTGGGCGCATTAGCATTCGTTTAGCATGCGTCTACCTCAGTAATTTTATACATATGGAATTATTCCGTTTAATCCCCCTAGCAAACAATGCATGAAGCAGTAAAAGCTTGGAGGAGCCGGGTCGACGAGGGGATTTGCTTGTACAGCTTAGCCCAGAGGTGTGTGTTATTGACTGTGTAAGCACGCACGCCAGAAACGCAAATGAAGCTTGTAAAGCATTCTCCGAACACCCGCACACATACAGCCACAACGCGGCGGCCCGCTCTACCCCTCCGACGATGACAGTCACAATTCTGCTGACATTAAGTGCTCAGCAAAACCAATATTGCAAAACAAATCAATAACGCACATTAAACTGAAAGAGGCGTGGAAGTTTTATACCCTCGGAAAAGCAAAAAAAGTGACTGTGCACCCTATGCAGGAGTTAACTGCTTGCTGGTTTGTGATGCCGGCTCACAGTAAATTTGTGATAAATTATTGTTTATCATGGCGCTTTTGTATTGTTCATTCAAATCGCATATATTTTTGGTTGCACTTAAAATAATTTCAAGAAGTAGTTCAAAACATATCTAGCAAACCCAATGCAGCTTGTTCATTTTCCTAAGAAAACAGATATATTAGTGATAATTATATATAAAAAATTTGAATGCATTGAAAGCAAGGACTAGCGGCTAGGGTGTGTGTCTTGAGCTCAAATACATCTCACAACATATTTCAGTCCTTTTTTTCCCATCTCTTTCACATCTTTTATTGTCTTTCCTTTTCTGCTGTTTGTTTAAATAGCATGTCAAAATGGACTTGAAATAAAGAGTAGTGGTAAATGCTTACCGATAAGAGTCTCCAGGTGACTGGCCGAACTTCTCGAGGGATTCCCGACCAGCTATGCTTCCTTAACTCCTCTGCATGAACAAAACACAGTGCGAAGTTAATCCAAAATGACAAATACTTAAGCAGCACAACTGCTGCGTTTATTTCATGGATCCAGATGTGAACAGCTGCTTTGATGACACATCATAATGCCGTTTGGACACGAAATTGCATTGTAAAAATAAAGCTGCAGGAGCAGAAAGCTGCAATTAAAGCATTGACCAATCAGCAGTTAAAACATGCATTAAGTGTTTGGTCATATGTAGTGAAAAAACTTCGAATCAACAACTGTCGGCCTTTCCAGGACCGGTGACACTAACTTATAGTTCAATCAACATAATCAATAAACAATTATTTTTAATTAGCAAACACACTCAAGAGTTTTCACAACCATGCCACCTTGAATTATGGTAACTCCAATAAGACAGCGAGCCATAACTGCACATTGATTTTAAAGTAATGGCTGGGAAGTTGACGATTCGCAGGTGATGGAGCAATGGCTTGGGATGTCAGCACATTTGGGCAAACAGCTTAAAAAGCATCAGTGTCATGGCCCGCTGACATGTGTTTCCATAGGACTCGTGTCAGTTTGAGCTTGGTTTACCTTATTTCACAATTCTGTTTTTCTCCGAATGCACCATAATTATTATTATTTTTTTTTTATCAGTATTTGTCTCGTTCTCCAGTAAAACATAAAAAATTAAAAAAAAAAAATGTACGAGAAAATATATTTACTTGAAAAGGAAGCATGCATAAAGATTTGTTTTCAGAGAAAATATGCTTAAATAAGTTTACATTTCTGGCTGTTTCTAGTTTGAATTATAAACCTCAAATTACGATAGATTTGTGTTTAAAAGAAGAGAAAATATGTGCAAATGGGTAAGAAAAACTAATTATTCAAGGCATATTATTAAGCAGGAGTTCAATAATGTATACGTTTAATAATATATTGTGAATTCGATTTATGTGCCCCTCAAGTGAATCATTTTTGTATTAAGTATGACTGAAAAATAAGAAACAAATACTAATTAAGAAAATTATTTTGGCAGTTTATTTCCTCTCTGAACAAAATACATGAATTTAACAAAATGTTGTAATTACCCTGCACTTATTATTTAGTTTTAATTATATTAGATAAAAAAAAAAAAATAAAAAAACAAAAAAAAAAACAAGAGACAAATACTGACTAAGAAAATGATTTGGGCTATTTATTTGATTGTCATGTCTCTGAATAAAAATATATTAATTTAGGAGCTCCTGAATTGAAATACTTTGGACAAATGAAAACAATTAAAATTTCACAAAGAAAAACCATTTCCCAAGAACAATTAACAATTCCACAACAGAGTATGGTGTGATTTTTTTGTGATTTCTTTTTTTTTTTATTTCTTCACAAAATGTGTCCTTGCAAAACCCGCTACGATATGGGTTTCTATGCGGTTGCTAGGGTCTTCTGTGTGGTTGCTAGGCGGTTTCATACCAGCACCAAGCCAAAACAGCCTCAAGGCTCCAATCACTTACAGAAACAGATGTCTCCTTAACATACAAAGTATCAGTAAACAAATCCAGACGAGTTACACGCTGAAGTGCGACTGATCGTAATTATGATTCCTGCCTTTACAATAACCACTAAAAAAGAAATAAAAGTCTATTGTATTGTACTTTCGAGTCTTACAATAAAGAGCAAAGATAATTGTTGTCATAACAACCAGATGAATCATAATGAATTTCAACCGCTCTCTCTGTATGTTCCTGATTTATTTATTTATTTTGATCAAAATAGAGCTTTTTAACTCCTCCGCTCTCAATTACTTATTTTGTCGTTGTTATGAAGTAAACATTACAATACAGGTGGATGCCATTAGACCAGATATCATCGATCAGTCCGGGTGCTGAAGTCTAAACCACTTTTTAAAAATTGTTTTTGCAAACTCCTGCCAAGCCCTCCGGGTCACCATGATCAGCCAATGTAAAAATCGCTTTTCACAATGTCTATGAAAACTTAAAGACTTGCTGAGAAACATCTGGCGAGATCGCTCCTGGGTCGTTTTTGAGTTAGAACAAACACGAAACCGATATCCAAGCACTCCTAAAATACTAATGGCATTGGACACCTGCCAACCGTCATATGATAGCAGAATGATGAAAGATCTCAGAAGCTATTATGAACTCAGAATACTGTGCAGGGAAGCCCCTCCAACTATATCACAAGCACATTTTTCATAAGGCGCTGTGCAAGAAGTGCATACGCATTATTTTCCCCTCCAATGACTGATGGTTCTCATTCCCCCGTGATTTCAGCCCGTCGCTCAGAAAGCTCCGAGCCTGCGGAGGCTGAAACTTAGTTATAAAGCAAAGAAGAGCGAGTCTCTTTGATAGCATCATTACGGCATCAGCGGCACAAATGAGCTCAGGCACGCGCAGAACTTGTTTTTGTTCCACCAGCTCGCAGGTGCACTCAAAGAGATGATTGGTTGGAGGACGTGGAGAGAACAGAAGGGCCTCTCAGCGTGAACCCAGGAAGACTAGGATAACATCATGGACTGTTTTCATCCATTCTGCCATCCCACACTGTCTCACCTGGCAGAGAGATTGAGCTAGAAGCGGTAAAGCGGGCGAGAGAATGAGGTGTGAACACATGTGAGGGTTTTGCGGCTTTCTGTTTCGAGATGGTCCCTGATGGACGGGCTTTAATATCTTACACAAATAACCCACAAGTGGCCACTTTCGTAATCCGGCTAAAAACAGACCTTATCCCTTGTTTTTCTTTTAATGCATGCACGGATCTCTAATTGTTTGTTTTAAAGCTTACCCAAGTCTGTGTTGGGACTGGCAAGTAGCTGCTTGAATTTATCCAATCGAGTCTTCTCTCTAACAGTCATGGGCGGAGCTCCTGAGGCATTTTGGTCCGAAATGCGGGCAACCAATGGAATGACGGGCCGGACAGGAAGTGACTGCTGTTTCTGCAGAGTATTGCGAGCTAAACAGGACAGAAAAGTACAAATATTAAACAATGTTCAATGTTACATTAATATAAATTAAAAAAAAAAAAAAAAAAAAAAAAAAAAAAAAAAAAATATATATATATATATATATATATATATATATATATACATATATATATATATATATATATATATACACACATACATATATATATAAATAAATAAAATACATGGATATGTTATACACACACCCTTTTTTTGGTTGTTTTTTAATTCAGTATATATTTTCTCAACTAGTAACATTTCAATTGGTTATATTAATAATATAACACAGACATATATACATCTTTTTTAGGTAATTTAGTTAAATAGACAAAAACAACAATTTCTTTTGTTGGCAAGAATGACTCTTCCCATGAGAAACACAAATTTTAAATTTTGGTGAGGATAAAAAAAAAAAAAAGAAGTTAGCTTTCTTTAGGTTAGACATAGCCAAAATGTTACTTGTTTTTCTAACCCGTATCTGAAAAGTCTCTACTTGCATGCAGTCCGGTTTTTTTGATTAAAGGTGAGTGGAAAAACCCCACATGTGATTGATGACTTATCTTCTTACAAGCTTAAAAACAACAAATACCAGCATACCTGCATTAACATTCAGCTGGGCATCGCTACTGGATTTCACCACCCTGCCATTGGCTGGACCGCTTTCTATATCCAGTCGATCTTGGTAGGGGTTTGTGCTGATTGGTTCCTGCCTGTCCAGCGAATGGGGCAGTGGCTCTGTGTCTTCTGGGGTTTTGATGATTTTGAGACAAGGCGTTTGAGGCATGGATCGTGATTGGACAGGTGAAGATGAGGGCTGTTTAAACATAAACATACCATCATCCTCTTCATCATCAATGTCCCATGCATCATTGGTGCTCCGAGCGAATTCGTGGAAAGTGGAAGGTTTTTTTGATTTGGTGTTCACACTGCCGGCCTTCGGAGCGTCTTTCAATCTGTAGGGAAGCAAATAAAGAGGTTTTTGAAAATGGCAATACTGCACACGCACTATAACATATAAACTGGTTACAGTTAGAAAGGATAATGGACGACAAACAAGGTTGCAAAAGGTTTATGCAAATCTTGCACTCAAACAAGTACAGATGGATTCGAACCACAACTGAAAGGTGGAAAACATGAATGAAGAAAATAAAGGCACAAACAAATAAAAAAACAAAAAAACAAATGGCTTATTTGCACGCAGACAGTGGACAGCTAGCAGCAGCACTTACGGACGGTGTCTGCGTGGGTCCAGAGGAGGGTGCTGTGCTCCATATACTGGCTGTAAGCTAAGAGAAAGAAAAGCTGATGTGTGCTTTAAAGAGCATTAGAAAGAGGACTGGGTAGAGGTGGACAATATGACCAAAATCTTATATCACATCATTTTTGTTTCTTTTCTTTTATTAACCTATATATATATATATATATATATATATATATATATATATATATATATATATATATATATATATATATATATATATATATATATATATATATGATATATTTTATGCATATAAATTTCATAAATTGTCAATATAATAATAAATGAATACTAGGCAAAATGTGAAAAACAACAACAACAACAACAACAACAAAATCAAGTAAACAATCAATCTATGAAATTAAAAAACTAAACTTTGTGTAAATATAAAAGTAAATATCCTGCCCACTTTCCTGTATAATGAAAAGCTGACTGGGGACAGGAAGTTATAAAATGAGATAAAAGGCACCATTAAAGTTAACAAAGCTTTAAATCAGAGATGTTATCGAAACATGTCTTTGCCCTCATACTTTAGAGTCACAAGACAAGGAGGGATAGTGAAACTAAGTTAATGACACGACTGTTCATAACAGAATAGTATCTTACTGCATTCCACATAAAATAACCCATGCAACAGTTTCAGATAGTATATTACATACACTAGCAAAAACTATATAGGTTTTTTTTTCTCTTTTGCAAAGAAATACTATTTTTAGTCAGAAGGATTAAATTAAACATTACACTTTTAAATGTATGCAAATATTAACATGATTTTAAATAGTAGAAATAATAATAATAACAATTTAACTTTTTTAACAATTTTTGATCCAATAAATACAGTTTTGGTAAGCATTAGGACTATTAAAAAATTAAATCCTGCTCATCTAAAACTTTTGAACAGTAGTTAGGGTTAAGTTTAAACCCAGAGTAGTGTAGAGATTTATTAAATGGGTCACAAATGACTGCAGTCAAACAGAAATGGAAGGTCAAGTTCAAAACACAATGAATTATTGTACTTTGAACGTTTTGCAAATAATCATCTTGGTGCGTAATGCATATACAAAGCTGCATACTATGAACAGAATATAATAGATAATACAGAAGCAGAAAGAAGGAGAGTATTACATTATGCTATTTTAAACACAGCCTGTAGAGAAAAGTAAATAAAAGTTGCTTTAAAATCAATGAGACGTCCATAATGCTGCTTAACTCCATGCAGCAAATATACTCTAAATATTCAATTCATCCCCCCGGCCCTAGTCATAAACACACAGCGTACAAAAACTATCAAACAATTCCAAGAGCAGGAGCATAGACCTGCTAGCGCTTGGCGACAGCAAAAAATACATCTCAAATTAAAAGCGAAACACACTGCTGGGTCCTCCACATTACTGCAACATAGAAATATAAATCTCTACAACATCAGGGGCTATTGTGAGTTACTGTGCAGTATCCTTCATAATGGCGGGAGAAGTCCAAACACCGCAACGCTAAGCAGAATTTTAACGGGCTAACACGGGGCCATAGGTGTGGTCATATTGTTGAAAGGAAAATTAACAGTATGGTTGTTACAAAGCCCTTTTCTGGCAAAATCAACGCAATACCGAAGGCATTATGTGCAAATGGGACCACAGAGTAGTTGGCAAAAACACAATGCAGCTCAAACACGGCTCATCAATTTTCACGGGGGTAGAAAATAAAAGGTAAATTACTTCCAGATATGTAAGCAAGCTGCTCGCATTTGCATTAAATATTGGGCTGTGAGCGAGGAGTGTGTTTGAGTATGCAAGCAGTTTGCCGGAGGGCAGCCTTATCTTAAACGTGTGCTGTTCCTTCTTTTATACACACACACACACACACACAGAAGACTTTTCCACACTATAATCTACATACAAAAGCTAACAGAGTGGGAAAACCGTCAATGTTATTAATAATTTCCACTGCGAATTTCATTAACCGGCTATTACAATGAATTAATCAAGTCTGTAATTCAGTTATCAGCTAACACGAAGACACACTCCGTGAACGAGCGTCTTTTTGTGCGCCTTTCTACAACTTTAGCTCCTGTCATTGTACTAGGATGACACCAAGGTTGTCTGGAAGCATCTGGTATCTCTTTTGCATGCTCTGGCCCTTCTGTTAAACGAGATAAATGGTGGTAAAGTGGCCACACCTCTCGTCTACTCGTGTTACAGCGGGACCACACCCACCGCACGTCCTCCAACTGCTGCGTTTCACCTGAACAAGCAACTCAAACAGTCTGGAATCACAACCACACCCAATTAATAACGGCTGATTCGTCTCCATCACAGAGGGGAATACCATCCATTTCTGACATCATCTTCATTGTGTTCTGCTCATAATACAGCAATTTCTGACGGTATGAGACCATGAAAACTGTAGCAAAGTGATTCAAATATAATTTTAAGAGACAAAAAACTGATAAATTAGAGAAAAAAAAGAATTATTTACAAAAATAATAAGGAACCTCTGTCAATTAATAAAATAAGTAATAATATAATAACTTAATTGTATATATACACACATATATACAATAGCAGAAACCTCTGTCAATTAATAAAAATAAATATATATATATATATATATATATACACACACACACATATATAATATATACATACTAACATACAACAGTTAATTAAAAATTACATCTATATAATTAAGAATTTAGAAGTTCTGAAAAAGAAATGTTTATTATATTATTATATCTTCGGCCAAATGGATGAAAACAAGGCTGCAAGAGATAGACTTACAGTCTTTACAATAGCATGCACTATATAAAGGTCATAGATTACGTACATTTCGTCCTGTTATACAGAGTTTTGTCTACTGAGAGTTTTTTTCCCTTTTGTTACGTCTTAACATGTTCAAATACATTTTTGTTGTAAACATAAAAAATACAAATATATAAACACTATTTCATAATATAACTGATTCTTAGAATGAGCGCCAAAAATCAGGACAACTACATAATAATTTGTGAAGAATCATGTGATTTTTTTTAAATACTGTATGTTAAAGGAATAAGCTATTTCACTAAAAATGTAAAGTTTGCTACAGTTTTCTTCCCCTGTAGGAGCTGTAGGAGTTTCTTTTTTTATGTTAAACATAACATTTTGAAAAATGCTGGTGATCAAAAAGTTGGTTCCCAATTGAATATTTACATTTTCACAATAAACGTAGATTTGGGGAAAATCTTATTTTTGAGAAGCAAAAGATCTTACTGATGCCAAGCTTTTGAATGGTGGCAAATGTCAGTGTGCCAAAAAAGCTTTAAGCATATCACAGACACACTGGTAATTAAAAATAAAGAGACTGAACCAAAAAAAAAGAGCCAATGCAAATTAACAACAAAAATTGGTAATATCTAGATAATAGATAGGTAATATTACATAACAGCAAACAATTTGGAACTACAACAATCTTCAACTACAACTCAGGCTATGTTAAAAAGTAATATATGTTCATTACTAGTCTTTTAAACTAGCAGATAAACACTTTTTTGAAATGGTTGGAAATCAATATTCACGTTTGAAAAGTAATAAAAATACCACTGAAAATTAATTGTATGTGTAAATACGACTTTTAAAAAAAAAAAAAAGTGAATTTCAGTGTGTGCTGTACACCCGCAGCAGCAGCACCACATCTTCCACACTGACTGCATGAGAGTTCCTCCTTTGCGAGATTATGCAAGGCCTCATATAAAATCTGATCTACAGGAAACTGTCCAGTCATCGCAAGCTTGCGTCCGCATTCAGATGAACTGATTCTGTCTGTGACCGTGAAAATCCTAACAACCCGCAATAAAGCACACTAAGCAAACTCTCTCTCCCGACTAAACAAAAGGCCCAGCAAAGATAAATTGGTCCAATCTCCATGTCTGCTTAAAGAGGTTCAATTACATTTAATTAAACGCTGCTTAGAAAACAACCAAAGCAATGCATATGCAGGTAGTTGTGCTTCCTTTATTAAAAAAATTCTATCGCAAGCACTGATTAGTACACATAGTTAGTCAAGTTACTGTAACATCATAAATTATTATGAAATAACAGTTTTATAAGCTTTGAGCTTTGTTCTAAACGGCAGTTAAAACCCAAGTTACCACAGTCCTATAGCAGTAACAATAAGTATTTCCGTAATAACTATAATTACTATGATGAACTTTAGTAAGGGTTGCTATAAACAACACTAATTCTCTAGCATATAGCCAGAAGTGGAGACCAAGACAGTGGTTTCATAACACGCACAAATAATCTTAATTTTGCCCTTTACAACATTAGCAAAAAAGCAACATACGTCCAGGATAGCCATGCTGTCAAAATAGACAGCTCACTGTGTTTTGACACACAGCCACGGTTTCTAGTAAACAAAGCCTCTCATCAGAGCGGATACAATTATATAAAATGACTTCGGAGTACTAAATAACTACTTCAGATAGGGAACGGATGATTAAACTAACCTCCCGGGGACCTTTGGGTTTCTCCTCCAGAAATGAATCCTGTTGTCGGTGGCCATGGCGAGAGGACGCCCAATTTCACTCTCAAACAGCCATGAAAGCGAACGCCACGCCGCGAAACGACATGCGAAGATTTCCAACGACGAAAATTATGTTATTAGTTGTATTGCCGCATGTGTCTTACTTTGTTTCGATTAGTTACTGCGGCTATTTTGCCAACACAGAATGTGCCTACAGCGGTTCTGGATGGACGTCGCCATCTTGGAGGTGCGCGAGGTCGCGCTGTGATTGGTTGAAATGACGAACAGGTGCATGGGAGCGAACCAATGGGGTTTGAGTTTTATTGGACGGGGACGCGTCTTTTAGCTTTTCTTTGATCTCTACAACACCTACATTACTTAAAAACACGTTTGCTGTAACGTTCAGCTCAATGCGGTGACATGCGGAACATAAAAGTGCAATACAGAAAAAATATATTATTGCAGTATTGGTGCGTAACAGAACTGTGGCTTTCAAAAGTTTCACAAAATCCTGCTACATCGCCCCTCCTTTGGATTTTTTTGCATTTCTCGTTATTGCTCATTATATTCGCATTAGATTGCTGCAATACATATATTATAAATCATCCTATTTTGAAAAATTGTTTGTTTGTTTGTTTGTTTGTTTGTTTTAAATCAGCATGCGTCACAAATTATGTACCATGTTTATTTTCAAAATGTGATTAATAATCTTTTTAACCATTATGCCTTATGATGGACAGAGCCAATTCGCAGTTCCCCAAATTGAACACTAGATGGAAGCATTTACCCATAAATTTATGGCGCTCTTCTTAGATCTGAGTAAAAAACATGAGTTTCCTCTGCTGTACTGAAGTCTGCATTTTGCTGCAAAATGTCTCTTTTACTGAAAGTACTGAAATTATTATCAGCTGAATTCTTAATTAGATATTTGCAAAATTATATTGAGCGAAAACCGATTGTTTCATAGCATAGCCTACATTAAAATATTAACATTAAACTTTAAATTATGTTGCTATATTAAAAAAAATTATATTTTAAAATCTGTAACCCCCTGTTAAATCACAAAACTGTCATGCACCTGGCTTGTGCGCTTTTTTTTAACAATGCAAAAAAATGAGATTCATTAATGACGTATTCTTATATTGTATGTATTGTAAAGAAGGCCTATATTGTAGCAAATTAAAAGTCATTTTAAAATCAATTAAGTATTAAGTGTATCTATTATTAGATGCTTTAAAAAATAAGTAAAAAAAATAACAGCAGATGCAAGAATAAAAAAAAAAAGTAAATATGCCTAAGGCAAAGCAATTATACAAACATCCTTAGTGGAAATCTGGACATGATACTTCCTGTGAACTATAGACGGAAAATAAAGCCCGTGGCCTCAAATAGCTTTTGCTATTGTTATTCTGCAAGGGCCCTTAAAAGAGAAGAACTTCCGCAACATTCATACAGTAACACTACGATCAACACACCGGGTTTATCAGGGTTCATTTACAAAAAGCTGATAGGGAAGTATTGTGTTTGTGTCTGTAGGCCTAATGGATGGAAATGAACGCTAAACGGTGTGAATGAGTTCGCCCCGCTCGTGTGTTTGAGACCCTCCCTCTTGAAGAATCGCCCCCTCGTTAAAGCGCTTCCTCTGAGTTCATTCACACACGCCGCACATGAAACAAACAGACGAAAGGTCACGTTGCCCGCGTCCTTCAGGAAGCCACGGCATCTGCGGAATGCCGCTTTATTTTCCTCCTGATTCCCCCGTGTTTGGGGCTTTTTTGTCGAGTGAGTGCAAAAGCGAGCGTGTGTGTGTGTGTGTGTGTGTGTTGTTGGTTCTTCAGCGCCACACACTCCCAGAGTCGGGTTAGCGAGTGCATGCGCCTGTCGGTTCTGTCTCGTTGGTCAGCAGACTGAGACAGGAAGTCTTGAAAGACAATATCCTGCTTCTGCAGCATGTGTGTCGCTCTTCTCCGAAGGGAAACTGCGAGGAACAACACCGCACGAGCACTTCAAAGGCCGCCCAAAGGCTGCTCTTCGCTTCATTGAGATATGAAGAAATAAAAGATGCAAATGAGACAATATAGGGATCTATGGTGTTTATTAGAGCTATAATAGAGTTGTAAAATCATTGTGAATAGTACACTGCCCTAAAAAGGTAAAACATATTTGTGCATGTTCATATTTAGTCAGAACTGAGATGTACATGATATTCGTTCAAAGATAGAGCTGGCTCAGCTTCGCTCCGATTTAGAGAAAAGCTGAATGGAATCTGATGACAAATCAAAACTAACCAATTTCCTCAGCTCCAGTATTGCTGTGGTTAATGTAAATTGCAAATGTACATTTTTGAGAAATGAGAATTTTATTTTGCACAGACTGAATATTTCGGCGTGAGACAGTTACAGTAGTATTATTTATACACATTTTTACAGTACTTGTTATATATTATTTTGAATATTTTGTCATTTTTATTAGTTTTTAAAAATAGATTTGATGAATTTTAATTTAGTTAATTTTTTATAGGCTACTGTCACTTAATAATTTATTCATTTTAATTAGTTAGTTAGTTGCCAAGGCTGTTTTCAATGCAATTTAGTTTTTCATCTAACATTTGTTTTAATATTTCAGTTACTGAAAATAATTTTTAATAATTTGTTTATTTACCATTTACACTTCCATTTTAGATTAAGTTTTAGTAATATATATATATATATATATATATATATATATATATATATATATATATATATATATAGTTTTAATTACTATAGTGCTTCAAATTAAACTTGTTTAATTTAGTTGCTAAAGCAATATTTACATTTTTATTTAATCTTTTTTATCTGTTATTTATGTTTTGTAATTTTGTTTCAGCTTTATTTTAATTACTGAAAATATTTAGTATCTCAGTACCAAATAAAAACTATATAGCTTTAAATATCAATAGTTTATTTATTCGCAGAAATAACTAAATATATATATATATATATATATAATTACAAAAATGTTAACATCCATATTAAATGCAAACTGTGAATCCTTCTGGAAAAAGACATCTGTCAGATGCATAAATGTTAATGTAACAACTCTTGTTATGAGATTCAATAGTATTTTTTTCCTGTGCATTTTTAGTCTGCATAATACATACAAGCTAGCGTTATTGTATTTCAATGTGTTCTTTCTATCCAGTCCTTGTAATTCATTCAGAACTGATGCACTACAGTATATATAAAATCCAATTATAACACGTCTGGAATCAATATAAAACCTTCACTGTACTCATTTCATCAGTTTAATGAAATAATGTGAACTAAAGCAGATTCTTTTCTCCTCAATGAGTACATCTTGTTCCACCCCAAGGCCTGCCTGACACTTTGATATCGCCTTCCAGAAGGAGTGTGAACACAATAGCTCCATGCCAAGGACATAGTCTCCGTCTGCGCCACCCACAGACTGAGGAGAAAGTCAGCCATTGACTCCATCCGACTCAGAGAGAGAGAGAGAGAGTGTGTGTGTGTGTGTCAGCTTAAGACTGAATGCTGCTCACAAGCGGCATGTTATACAAGAGGCCTGGTTGAGACTGGCACCGCCGGCGGATGCAAGCGGTAGGTCAGAGTGGAAGTGCAGGAAGTGGGTCAGAGAAGAGAGGAAGTAGGTCACAACGGCAGAACACTGACTGGAAGAGCAGAGGAACTGAGGAAAAACCGAAGCACCCTCCGCCTCCTCTTCTGAGACGTGCTATATTTAAAACATTCATAAAAGTGAATGAAGCAAAAAAAAAAAAAAAACTGGGGTCAGTGCATCCCATCGGAAGGAGAAACACAAATGAGAGCTCTTTAATATATTAGTCGTTTCTGCTAGGCAGCGATGAGATTAAACGCAGAACAAATGAAAACTTTAAAGTGTCCTACTTTTCCAATTTTTCTCCTGAGAGAAAAACACATTATACGTTAAAGTGGCACAATGCATCTTCGTCCGCTGATGGACATTAAAACGACGTCATGTGATCAGATGAAATATATATATATATATGCAAATAATACACATTTTTATATTAAAATATCTCTATATTTTAAATAACCAAAGAAACAAACAAATCAATTATACTGTTCATTTGTTTAATTTAATTAATACAATTATTAATACTGAGTATAAAATCAATATTTATAAATATTATACATAGACTGTAAATGTAATAAAGGCATTAATAATAATAATTATTATTATAATTATTTTTAAATATATAATAATAATTATTGTTGCTGTTGTTTGTTGTTAGTGCCGTTATTTTTATTGTCGAAATTTAATATAAAATTATATTTATTTCTAATGCGTATTAAATGTATTTATCTTTAACTGAAATCTCTTTATTTAGTTATTTGATCATGTGTTTATATACACACACATACATGCATACTGTGTGTGTGTGTGCGCGCGTGTGTGTGCGCGTGTGTGTGTGTGTGTGAGTGAGTGAGTGTGTGTGTGTGTGTGTGTGTGAGTGAGTGAGTGTGTGTGTGTGTGTGTGTGTGTGTGTGTGTGAGTGAGTGTGTGTGTGTGTGTGTGTGTGTGTGTGTGTGTGTGCGTGAGTGAGTGTGTGTGTGTGTGTGTGTGTGTGTGTGTGTGTGTGTGTGTGTGTGTGTGTGTGTGTGTGTGTGTGTGTGTGTGTGTGTGTGTGTGTGTGTGTGTGTGTGTGTGTGTGTGTGTGTGTGTGTGTGTGTGTGTGTGTGTGTGTGTGTGCGCGCGCGCACTGTCCTCTGGGCATCCCAGTGTAGTGTATTGCCACAAAGGTAGGTCAGAAGAGATCAGTTACCTCACGTTTTACAGTAAACTCTGTTCTGAAGGTGTCGACTAAAATCATTCCCGGCAGGGTGATTTATGTCGTGGTTTATGGAGTAATCCTCATCAAAAGTACATCTGGATGAGAATATTGTGCAAGTGCGTAAATCTGTCAGGCAGCGGAGGAACACACCCCGCCGTCGTACGAAAAGAACACGCAGATCTGAAGACTTACTAGCGGTTCAGTCGCGACCCCTGCGTCGTCTGCTCAAAGACCCGAGCAGGCTAAAGTCCGGGACAACATTGCCAAAGATCTGTTTACTTTTATAAAGGACGTAGTTTTATTATGCCACGCACTGCAAGCGTGCACGTGTTTGATCACGATGGGCATTGAGCTGCGATGGTTTAAGAGCGACCGTGTGCCCTACTCGATGTTCCAGTGTTGTAACAGTGTGACAGGAAGTAGAAATTGTGTCCCGGTGTCCTCTGACTCACAATGTCAGTAAGGGGAGCGTGGCCTCATCGTGGCCTCTTTAAAGCCGCATGGTTGCAAAATCTTCAGAGCCGGAGCTCATAACACGATCACGTGCCGCTCAGACCTGAGTGTTTACACAAGCGCTTTGTTACAAAACCCACAAGACCTACACGGACAGTGACTCACAAAAGCTGCGTTGTGAACATTGAGGTTATTGTGCATATATGTATTGGGAATCATTTAAGTTGTAAAGATGGAGTACGGTTTACTGTCACGTAACGTTATTAATTAAAACTAGTTATAACTTTAGAATTATGTAAAACCGTTATAACTTTTATAAACTAGACTTTACTTTTATACGCTATAAAACAGGATTTTGATCCATCGGCGATAAAATACAGTATGTTTTCCTCTAGGAAAATACCATTGTAATCGAATTCAACCATACTAATGTGCAAATATTCATCTAAATAATCATTTGTGCTTCTGTTGTTATTGCTGAAGTGTTAAACCTTCTTCTTCTGCATTCTGCTGTACAGATGCGATTTTATTTTTCCTTCGTTCTGCTCATTTTGGACTCAAAAATAGAACTTTTTCATATTAAAAACAAACAAGCAACCCCTGCCCAGGTTTAAAACGCGAAAGTCGAACATTACTTCCATAAATGTACCGCAAGTAGTCGCTTTTTCACGGAGTAACACGATAAAAGTAACTTTCCCCAACGCAGGTTTTCTTCGCAAGTATTTGTGGAATTTTTAAGCTATTTCTAAATAAAACCAGTTTCAGAGCAGACGTAGGTATCTGCATACTTTGTAGTGTAACCTGACCATCACGTGAACCCCGGCAGCTTTACTATAGTCACGTATCAGCGCACAAGATGTTTAAAACAAAAACAAGAGCCACGTTTCCTAGAAACATTTGCATCGTCATGTACCCAAAACCTTGAAGAACTGACGATGCATCACAAAGCTGCTATTAATCCCTTATTTTGTGAAAATGTAAAGCGCGGCGTGTAGCGTGAGTCCCCTCGCATTAAAGCACTCGGTGTATAATTTGTATAACGAAGCTACGATGTGGGAGGGAGGCGTGAGACGAGGCCGAGAAAACAGGAAGAAGGTGCAAGTGTTCACTTGTCCATATCTGACTGATCGCGAGCTCAGGAATGAGGAAGTGATACGAGGGTTTACGGGAAACCTGCTGCTGGGAGGGGGGGGGGCTGATGGGAAGGCATGGTATGCAGGAGGTCTTACAACAGATGTGCAAAAGGAAACTGTTTGTGTTTGTAAACTCTGATTGAGGTTGTTTTTTTTTCTGTTGCATTATGAAACCTCCAGAACATCGCTGACGTGTTTGAAATTCTGAACGTTTTTGCAATGTCTGTGCCAGTGTTGGACAGTGTCCAAGCGTCGGATAAATTAAATGAAGTAAGAATAAAACATAATAAACAGCATCGGTGTTATCGGTGCTAAAAACGTGGTGGTGGTGTTCACTTCTGAAGTCAAAGAGGACTAATCAAATAAAATGAGTCATTTCAACCTCAATTTAAATAGAAATAAATGTAATGCTGTTAAATAAATAAACGCAGTTAATCACATGCAAAATAAAAGTTTTTGTTTACTATATGAGTGTGTACTGTGTATGTTTATTAAATAAACAGACAGTATTTTTACATATATTTTTAATATATACATGTATATATGTATATATATATATATGTGTGTGTGTATATATATATATATATACATATATATACATATATACACACACATATATAAATATATATATGTATATACATATATACACACACATATATAAATATAAATAAATAAATATATACATATATATATATATATATATATATATATATACACACACACACACACACACACATATAAATATATATATAAATATATATATATATACATACACACACACACACATATATATATATATATATATATATATATATATATATATATATATACACACACACATACATCATAAGTTTATATAGTACACACAAATATAAATAAATATAAAAGATAAAAAGATAAAAAAATATTCTTTATATAAAAATAAATAAAATATTATTTAATATAATACAGTGATTAACTTTAATACAGCTAATTCCTTAATTAAACCACAATTAATTATCATTTCAAATATTTACAGAAAATATTTTATCATATGGTTCACTCAAACATCACTGGCATTCTTACATTTTTGTTTAAAAGATTTTAGTTATGATTTGCTATTCAAAATGGCTTCAGATTTCAAAAACAACAACAACAACAACAACAAAACATTTAAATGTTTTCTTCATTTGTGAAAATAAATAATAAAGTTTCAAAAATGTGGTTTCATGGGGGAAAAAAGAAGTAAAAGATTGTCATGCCAAAACAAATAAACATAAAAATACATGTTTCATAAGTTTCATAAGTTTGGTCTGTGAGGTATCGTTCACGTCTGTATCACACATTTGCAAGACGCACTCTAGTTCAATACTTGAGGTTGAGGGTTTGTTCAAATCTCTCATCCCGTGTACGAGAAATAGACAAGAATGTAAAAAAAACCCCAATACTCCCAAATCTCAAATTCCCATTCATTCCAATGCATATCTCCAGTTTGCACGGATTCCACCCACCACAAGTCATTCTCCACCATGGGAACTGACTCCAGTGTAGTTCTCAAGTCACTCAAACTCCAGTGAGTAATTTCTGTTGGGGAGGAGGACACACACGGAACCGTCCTCATAACTGCATAAGCCCGTCCCAGCCCTCGTATTTGTCCAAACTTGACTGCCGCCACACAGCTATTTACCGAAGGATGAATCACAAGAGGTTTGTCAACAGCGCCGTGTTTGCAGTTGCAGGTCGGGAAATCGATTCCCGTGCCTTCCCGGCGTGGATGGACAGGAATGTTGCAGGGGTTTGCTCTCGGGCCGATGACCTTTAGCTCGAACGGCCGATCTGAGATCGGCGCGCTGCGGCTTCATCGCTGAGGGTCGAGTGAGTCACAGAGAAAGGAATGCTGGGTAGTCAAGAGAACCCGCTCGCAAAAGCTTGTGAGAAAGAACTTTAACAGGTAGAAACAGATTCTGATGAGAAAGAGAGTCTGGGTCATTCTCAGAGGCGCATTCCTGTCCGAGCAGCTCCGGAGAGTCCTGGAAACACAGGAAGAGCGGCCTGGAAGCAAACACTGATCGCGCTCCCACAGCTCTTTAAAACACACACACACTTACTTCTTCAGAGGCTCACTGTGCATGCTAATGTGCTGAATGACATTATCGCCGCGATTAAAAATACAACAGGCTTTTAAAACAGACTGTAGTGGTTTTTCACTGTAATATAGAATTAAAAAACGTTCCTCGGGAATGTTAGCAGGATAGCAGTTATTTATTTTTGACCTTGAAATGTCAGTTTCAAAATCATTCTGATGGTATGAAAGATGAGTAAATATATGTGAAATTACAAAAAGTAATATAAAAGAATAATATGTTTAAAAAAATAATAAATAAAAAAAAAAATAAAAGAAAATAAATAAAAGAAAATATATATATATATATATTTATATACATATATATATATATATATATATATATATATATATATATATATATATATATATATATATATATATATATATATATAAGGCCTAACATATTTACAACTAACATAAAATGTTTTAGTATTTTAAAAAGGCATTTTATAAACAAAGATCATTTTTAAGATGACTTAAAATATAAATGCATGCATGTGTGTGTATGAATTGGTCTGTTTATTTATTTCTGTGCTGCTTTTGGTTTATTTATGTGTTACTTTTATCGATTTGTTTATGTTGTATTTACTTAAATACCAATGATTAGGTAAATAAATGCAAACATTTGAAAAACTAATATATCAGGAAAACCATTTACATAAATATATATGCATAAAATAAAATAAAATAAAATAAAATAAAATAAAATAAAATAAAATAAAATAAAATAAAATAAAAAATGTTTTATGCATAGTTTTAGAAACAAAAGGAAAATTCAAACCTGCTCAAAATAAGCTCAGTTGCTTGTTGGTTTCCTGTTGGTCAAAAAGACTCAAAAAAAGACAATATCTCTTGAGCATGAGCTGTCCATGTAAATATTAATGGTACTAAAGTTTACTATTAAAATGCAGTTTCTGGGTAGTTTCCAAGCACAGGAACCCATTCCAAGTCACTATGATGTGGCTTACGTCTCTCTATGCACTTTAATAAAAACCAAAAAAATAAGGTCAACTGTTTTGTTTAAATCCCTTGCGTCTTAACAAGAGCCACTAATTATAAACAGAATGGCATGTTGCTTCAGTATGGCAGCTATTGTGCAGACAATCATGCTTGATTATTTTTAAGTTGAACATGCGATTATGGTTCCAGCTGGGCACGTGAGCAAGCAGCCTATCACACTATCACACATACGCATGTGAAGCAAACAGAGGGCACAGTGACCTTGCCCGAATCACCGAGCCCATGTGTGGCAGAAACTCTGACTCAATGGGACTAATTATCCAGGTGTTACGGAGTGCCAGCCAAACGCGGACACACCTGCAGGTGCAGGAGAGATCTGAAACCGTCTCTGAACGCAACGGCACAGTCTTATTAATGTTCTCCTTTCTAATGTTCTCTCAGTTGTTTAGACTGTGCGTATATATGTGTGTGTGGGAAGATTACTCAACAGATCCGGTTCTTTGAGAGGGAGGAGAGTGTGCTTTGAGCCAGCTGGGTTTCTCTTTCCATTTCCCAGCAGTGTGAAAGAGCGTGATGAGAAAAAAGAGGGAGTGAACGGAATAGCAACTAGAACTCTTAACCCGAGTCGAAGGAAAGTTCAGGGACAGCCGAGATAATGTGTTTGATTACGATGATAATGCATGTTTCCAATCGTCCTGCTTCAAAAGGCTGATTGATATTTTGTTGGAAGAAATTCTTTCGAATTCTATTTAAACACATTTTGCATTTCCCACACGCTTTAAATAATGCTGTTGTTTTTCATCTCGACCTGAGATCTGTTTATGACTTCGGTTGGTGCAACTTCATTTATTTGGGGTGAGCCGAGTCATATTAAATGTTTGATGAATCAAAACCGTTTGCTTGCTGGACACATTTTTACACTGGCAAAATACATTTTTCGTTTCTAGAAACAAAACAAAATAGATTTTTGGACTTGCGGTGGCTCTATAGAATAGGTCCTATTGAGCCTAAATTTGGTCAGATTGATATTTAAGACAACCTCTGTAATTGTGACAGATGTTTTTCATTTTCGGTTCTACAGACTCCAATGACAGAGGAATAAAAATAATAATAAATAAAATAAAATAAAATAACAACATAACATAAAATAAAATAAAATAAAATAAAATTTAATTTAAAATAAATAAATAAATAAAACTACAAAATATACAAATATAACAAAGAAAACAGATCAAAAATAAAATACATAAAAATAAATGAACATAGAATTGAACAAATGAACAAATTAAAATAAAACTGAAATTAAAAAAATGAAATTAAATACAAAAAATATAAAAAGAAAAAATTAAAGAAAAAAGAAAATTCAATAATGTCTCCTACACTGTAAAAAAAAACATTATTACTCATTAATACTCTTCAGAAAGCCAAACAGCTTCAGCAGATTTTTGAGTTTTCTCAACTTAGAAAACTCATACAAACATAAGTTGAGAAAAGTCAAAAATGGTTGGCTTCAGTAGAGATTTTAACAATGTTTTTAAATTTGTATTGGCTTTCAAAAGAGATTTTAGCGACGTCCTATCTGTGAAATGGTCAGTGCTATAGACCCTTTTCACATTTCTGAGCATTACAGATTCATCTCAGAAGTCATCATGGTTTCTTAACTTTCCAAAAGAGGAAAAATATCGAGCAATTGATTGATTGAAAAAAATCCCAGCAATATGTGCCCAGATTCAAAGTCTGCTAGTCAGGGATCTCAGCATGAACAAAAACATTCATCCCAGACCAAGTGATCCGAGCTGATTTCCACGTTCACTTAACACCAATATACCGCTGTACGTCATTAGAGGCTATTTTTGGCTCTCCTTAAAAGTCCAAAGAGAAACTTCTGAAACAAAAGTTCACACATGCACATCTAAGCAATGATAGCAACATCTGAGCAACAAAAAAAATATTCCTCTGGGCGTATTGTGGAAAACGATAAAAATATAAATGCGGTTACGAATTCTGTCCTATTAAAAAATATGAAAGATGTTGCATATAAACGCTATAAATAAAACATCACAGGTCAAACATAAAACACACTGACGGTGACACAATACGCTTATTTGAGGATTTGCCAAGAGAGGAGATTTTCAGCTGGGATTTGTAAATATTCAGATATTGTACAGAGCATTTGCTCGGAAACTTGTGCGTGTTTGTACTGTTTTGCGGCGATTATGCAACAGCAGCAGGGATGATTCAGCAGTCAAATGTTCGCTCATAGATTCCAGCCATGCAAATTCTAGCAGCTATTTGACTCTCATTTTAAAACCAGTTTGCATGCTAGGCTCTCGCCTCCATCCTTTGACTTCCATTCATCAAACTTACGAACTGAGGAATCCTTCACACGGTCACACGGAGAGTTTCGCTCTCACAATAGGTTCCTGTTAGCCCCCAAAAGAGAGTTTTACAGTATGAGGCCGCAGAAGAAGCTTTCTTGAAGCCAGCGTGAAATTACTCGAAAAGCTTGAGGACTTTGTGAAATGAATTTTCTCAAATGTCCTTACTTAAAGGGAAAGTTAACTCAAAAATGTAAATTTAGTAGCGCTGACAAACGATTAATCGTGATTAATCACATCCAAAATGATTTTTTTACAAAATATATGTATGTGTGCTATGCATATCTATTATGTATATACAAGTACACACACATGCACGCAGACATATAGTTCAGAAAAAATATTTCACGGTTATATATTAAATATATTCATGTATTAATTATGTGAATATAAATATAGACACGTAAATGCATGCAAATATTTTACATAATAAATATGCACAGTACAAAGTTTGTTTTTGGATGTGATTAATCACGTTTAATCGTTTGACAGCTCTAACATTTTGCAACTATTTAATGACTAATACATTATGAACACAAAATGAGACCTTTGAGGAATCTTCAAGCAGCTCTATCCTATATACTAAAAGTAATGGTAGCTAAAAGACATGCATGATTAATAAGGTGAACTCATGCTTATTAGCCTTATTATAAAGCTATATAAATATATATATATATATATATATATATATATATATATATATATATATATATATAGAACTAGTACCTTGGGCAGGTAGGCAGACAGTCAAACAAAGTATATATATATATATATATATATATATATATATAGTGATTTGTACATGGGCTTCAAATTTGATCAGGTATGAAGTTCATCTTGATAAACAAAAAGATATTTAATCAAACTTTTGTTGTTCACTGATCATTAAATCAAAAAACAAACATACTTCTGGTTTGGCCTACAAAGATACCATATCTAGCACTCGATATCCATGCCCTCTAAAGCTATCTTTTTCTTAGGAATAGACCAAAAAATGTAAATTGAGTATGACATGAAACCTGGTAATGTCAAGTGATTTTGAATCTGATTATTGATGTGAATAAAATTTCAGAGCTGAAGACGTTTTTCGAACAGCTGTTAATTGCTAAAACGTTATCCCATATAAAAGAATGCTATACTTGGCATGCACTAATTCAGATACTTTGACCGTGCTGTGGTCATACGTCAAAGCTCGTGTGCATAAATCGGGTGTTGTTTCCCTTTTAACTCGGCCCGTGTCAGGTTCAGTCACCCAGCCCTGCGGATGCCGAGCGATCAGGTGCGCCTCGGGTCATATGCGCGCATTCTAACTCATTTGGAGCTGCGGTGTAAAGGTTTTTGTGAGAGGATTAATGAAAGGCTTAACAAGAACGTTCCCTGCCTGTGCTGTGTGCGTCCTCACATAGGGCAGCCGTTACGGGCCCACGAAAAGGATCAGGTCAGGACGCCCCATGCTGGGGGCCATGCTGTCCCGGGTTGTACTGTGCATAAGAGGAGAAACGATTCAACAAATCAGGCGTATTTCACTGGCGGGGGAACGATGTGAAACTGCTCACAGGTGGACAATTTATTATTGTGCCTCTGTTTAACAATTGTGGAGCACAACCAGATGGTTCCACGCGGATAATTTCATTTTAAAAATGATTTTTATGAATACACCTAGCTGAGCGGCAACTATGTCATGCACAGTTTTTTTTCTGGTATATTTCTAATTGGGCATAGAGAAGGACTGTGGCTTTTTTTTTCTTGCTGTTTGCTATTTCCAAACGGAATCGAGTGAGGCAAGAGAGTATTTTTGGGGTAAATATTTGTATATGCCCCTTAGGGTGAGATAAGTCATCAATATTTTCGGTCTTTTTTCCCAGAAGACTGTAAATATTTAAACCGTTTATCAGCTTCTAGGAGGACAATTATGTTAAAGTTTGAAACATGAACTAAAACATACAAATGGTTAATACTTATTTTTTTATAAGTATATATATATATTTATATATATATATATTTTTTTAAGACAATTTTAGACAATCAGGTGGATCAAAACCTTTTATCAGAGTTGTCCTAACACCTAAAACCAAAATTATGATTTTTAATTTTTTTGAAATATTGACTATATACACACACGTATAGTATATACACACACACACATACAGACACACACAGATTTTTTTCCATTTCAAAAAGTGAAACATTCATATATTCTATATTATACATAAAGTAAAACATTTTAAAAAATGATTAGAGTGAAAATGAAAAATCCCAAATAATCTCAAAATATTAGAATATTTCACAAGATCAAACTAAAAAAGGATTTGCAAAAAAGAGAAGTTCAAGTTATGGAAAATTATGTTTAAGTATTTATGCACTCAATACTTGGCCGGGCTCCTATACACAGCACCTCAGATCAACACTGACTTCATACTGGACTTCAAGAAGCTTGGGTTCTGTGCCTCTCCAGACTCCAGACCTTGGTTTTGGAGCACTGAGCAACAGATATTTTTTGAGTTACATCAGTATATATATATATATATATATATATATATATATATATATATATATATATATATATATATATATATATATATACAATGGCATGCAATCTGGCAGAATCTGTAAAAATGTGAAACATCTGAAAAGAGATTACACAAAATATGTTATTTTTTAAATTTAGTACTGTCCTGAGTAAGATATTTTACACAAGAGGTGTTTAAATATAGTCCAACAAGACAAAAAAAAATTCAATTAGCCTCCTCAAAAGTTTGGTTGTTAATACTGCGTGTGTTAACCTGGATGATCTACGACTGTTTTCTGAGTCCCTTGCTTTTTCCGAACAGTTAAACTCATGTCCTGCAGTTTCTATAGTTTTCCAGCATCTTTTACATATTTTAATCAAATATATACAGATATATATATATATATATATATATATATATATATATATATACATACATATATACATATATATATATGTTTGTGTGTGTATGTATGTGAAGCTTTTTCAAAAGCTTTTTTTCCCTTCTTACATAAAGTTTCCGTAACATAGTAATGCATCTCAGAGCTGCTTGTTTTGGTTCATGGCTGTGGTTTTAAATAAAGAATTTCTTTGAAAAGCCTATGGAAAAAATTAATGAGAAAAGTGCTGCTGGAGACAAGGCCACCAAGCAAGTGGGTGTTCACATTCAGGCTTTATGTACAGCTCCGTATCGTGGTACTTCTCAGTGAAGGATATCTTTATAATGCTATTTAAAGCATACCTGGCGCTATCTACAAAAAAACGCAGATAAAGTACACGGCGTTAGCCATCGCACGCATCCGGTTCATGAGTCCAGCGTTAAGAAATCTGGACCCCTGTGGTCCTAATCTCCTCAGATTAAAGACACACTATCAATATAAACGATAAGAGCGTTATTAAAGTTAGCTAAATGGATTTACAGCTAATGCCACTGCAATCTGTCCATCTCTACATCTCAAATGACATCTGCTGATCGTCTGTTTAAAGGCCACCGGCCGATCGAACAAGGCAAAAAGATCATACCCAGGAAACCAGAATGAATGTTAAAAAAATATTTATTGACAATTGTGTAAAAAAATAGCTTTCTAAACATAATTTACATCGCTAAATCAGAAAAACAAAATCCGAGTTGCAATCATGCCTACTAAAGGTGAAAAAGAAACCATGTAAAATCACTCGTTCCTCAAACATTCATGAGGTCATTTCCTCCAACATATGCACAGCAGACAGATTAAATTAGGTGACGAACACGACTGGTATGGTTTACCATCAGCAGTACTCCATGCATCGAGAAACAGAAGTGCTTTCGAGGATTATTTACAACATATGTACATATCGTTCTCAAAAAAGGCTTTAAATATGGTAAAAATACATTTAAATAATTTGTGGGCCCTTCGGTGGTGGAATGAGAAAAACTTTGCAGAAGATCGCTTCTTTATAAATAAATAAATAAATACTTCCACTTCCGTCTCGTTTCATTTTTTTTTGTTTGTTTTTAAGACACTCCAATAAATATCATTTACACATAAGCCTCGCCGCGGAATCGAGTCATCTGACCGAGCTATTTACAATATAAACAAAAATAATATGCAGAAAAATGTAGTCTTTTTACGCCCCAAGTTGCATTGCTTTGTGCATCTGTGACAATGAGTGGTAGTCGTTGAGGGTTACTCGGTACAAAGGAAGAGGAAAAAGAAACGGCGGTTTTGAAAGAGTGAGGTAAGACTTTTCGTTCTGCAGAGGTTCGTGAGGTCGATTTGGTTACTCTCTCTGACGTATTAGAGTAAGACCGACAGTTACCCGCCGGCGAGCGGGTAAAGTGGAAGCGAGAAGGTAAAAAAAGACATCTGGTTAAGGAGTAGAGTGTTACAGTGGCTATTACTCAATTCAAGTATATCCAAAAAAAAACTAAACGACAAAAAAAAAAAACCCTTGATCTTGCACAGAAGGCACTAAAATTATTAAGCTCGGCTGATCTGCTTCCTAAAAGGAACAGCCCTGACGGCGCGCCGAAGCTGGCGGATCGGCCCTCGTCGCAGCGCCGCTGCATCCTCCCTACGCTGGCCGAGATGGGCTTCTCGATCTACCCGTGTCCGACAGCAGTGTTGACAGTCATTTGGTTACTACGAGCCAGACTCGAGGGACCCTGAGCCACAGGGGGGCGGGAGACGAGAGACAACAGATCTCACTAAAAGGTGGACCTCTCCCTTTTTTTTTTGGCCTAGCCTAGACCTCCCGCCTAGCAGCAATGCTCGAAACAAAAGAATAACATGTGGTGTTGTTGTTGTTTTTTTTTTTTTTTTTGCACTGCTCAGTCCGCAGGTCCCCTGGGTGGTTTGCTCCTGTAATGGAAAGTCTCTACGTATGCATTCAGATAGAGTCATTTGCACACAGCGACTGCTGGGAAAGCGGCGGGCTGATGCTCGTGGCTGATGCTGTGCAATCTGATCTCAGTGTTGTCCGTAGGGGGCGCCGCGTTCTGCATCCAAGGGTGGTTGACGATGTCCTCAAAAGACGGGCGTTCTGCGGGGCGGAGGGCCAGGCACCACTTGATGAGCTGCTGGCATTCTGTAAAACGGGAAACGAGGTTACAGCCTTGCCACAGACGCATGCACCTCGTGTAAGCGGCGTCATGCCATCCGAGAGTCTTACCTGTGGAGATCCTCCGCCTGAACAGCACCTGTCCGCGTACGATCTCTTCGTCCTGCTCGAATGGGATGTCCCCGCACACCATGTCGTACAGCAGGATGCCCAGAGACCACACGGTCGCGGATCTACCGTGGTAGCGGTGAAATTTGATCCACTCCGGTGGACTGTAAACACGTGTACCTGAGGGCGGAAACCGGAAAAATGCATTTTAAAATGACTCAAAATGCAATTAAACCACATTAGGCGTCTTTGTTTTAGTGACTGAAGATAGCGAGCACTAAACCAAACATTGTAGTAAAAGGCGAGGCAGGAAAAAGGCGTGTCGTGTTTGAACATTATTGTTATGGCGCAGCGTTAATGTGCACAGTCATGTGCTCGGGAGCGTGAAGGCAGGCGCGCGCATGTGGAGAAGCTGGTTGCCATGTGACTTGTGTTTACAAACTTTGAGTTGTAACAATTCCATTTCCCACCGGAGGTGGCGCCAAACGCGCAACCCAGGGAAATGGTTTTTCCCCAAAGCAACATAATACAAAAATAAACAAATCATCACGCAGAGCGATTTTATTAACCTTGACGTGACTAGTCAACGATGAAAGGGGGTCATAATACGCATTTATCAACCTATTAATGCCCGATGTGTTTGACACGCTCGTTTTAAAACGCAAAAGCATCGCCCCCGTGTATAAATACACCCTTTTAGAGCCCGACAGGATTTCCAAACATCGAATTTAAACGTATTTAAAAGTACATTCCTAACCTATGATTTACTTTTGTTTATTAAGTTTTCCCACGACGAAGTCGCACTAATGTTTACGTATTTATTTGTAAAACAAACGTTTATTTCCGCGATACAGATTTTGATAAGTATGCATTTTAATTTTCTCCGATCCCGCCACGTTTTCCGTGACCGTGGGAACCCCGGCTTGAAGGTCATGCAAATGGCCCTTACCGTCGAAATCGGTGTAAACGGTGTCTTTGAGCAATGCCCCCGATCCAAAGTCGATGAGCTTCAGATCGCCGGTCCGAAGATCGATGAGAATGTTCTCGTCCTTGATGTCGCGGTGAACGACGCCGTTGTTGTGGCAGTGACGCACCGCTTCCAGGACCTGGCGGAAAAAGTTCCTGGCGAGCTCCTCCGGTAACGCGCCCTTCTCCGTGATGAAATCAAACAAGTCCTTGACGGTCTCCGGTCTTTCCATGACGATAATGAAGCTGTCCGGTCGCTCGTACCAGTCCAGCATCTTGATCACGCCACGGAATCCGGTGCCGACCTTCTTTAATAGGACGATCTCCATAGGGACGCGCGCGCCATTGGGCTGGAAACGGAGGACATGTTCGTTTTAGCGACGCTGTCATTTGTTATTTACGCGCGATATTTTGGATACAAATCATAGGAATATAATCACTCTAATTAAATACTCACCAGCTCTCCCCATTCGGTCACACGATCTTTTGCGACATGCTTGATGGCAACCTAGAAATAGCAAATAAATGTGTGGTTAAGCCGTGAACCGACAGTGTATATTTGGATTGCATAAAAAAAAAACCCAACACACACACACGTTATGGACGTCCTAAACGTTCAGACTTATGTAAACAAAAACACTCCGTTCTGGAACCTACCGGCGCGCCATCGGCGATCCTCAAACCCGCATAGACCGTCCCAAAACCGCCGCTTCCCAGCACGGAGCCGACCTGATACATCTTCTCGAACGGCTCTTTCTCCTTAACTGTCGATAAAAGATACGATAGACTGGTAAGAATCGACAAAAGGCGTCAAATCGTGTAATTATTGGAGATCTGACGCACGCGCTATTCCCAATACTCGGGTCTGCTGACGTGAAGCAGCCCGAGACCACAACACACACAGAGACGCGCGAGAACAAGCGTCCTCTAACCTTGTAGCTGGATCTTCGCCGGCATGTCCACGGTGGAAATGTGAGCGAATGTGTTGAATTTCGATAGAAGCATTTTATAATCCGAAACGCGAGTTCTCTTCGGGGGTTATTCCAATGTTGCGGCCGAAATCCGTCGTGTGATGTTAGAGATGGATGTAGGGAAGGTCTGCTCGAGGGATCCGGTCTAGAAGCCTGCAGAAATCCCTTCTCATCGATGCTCGATGGGTTTGGATTTTCAAGACGAACTTTAAACGACCGCGGGGGTCTATTCCAGTTTAGAAAATGAAATTAAATAAACAAACGATTAATAGAGTTCGAAGATAAATATTATTGTCTGAGGTGCTCGACGGACACAAACACCCGGCTTTCTAAATCGTGAGGGAGGGGCAAGAGCCGTTATATACCAGTAGTAAAAGGGGGGGTGGCTGTTCGTACGTCAACGATAGCCCCGCCCACAAACACGATTCAGCCAATGAGCAATACGCCTGCCTCTGCAGAAAAAGGTCAATCAAATATGAAAATAAAGGAAAACGTAGACGTGGCGGGAATCAAAACGCGCCAAATAGTCGAGGCTTTTTTTGAGGGCGTTTAGCCGGCGTGGGGCAGACGGGGAGGATGATTCACATGGCTGTGTATATAACAAAAGCCCCCGTTGCAGATTCGGAGACTGATTTCAGAAAAGTACGAAGCACTACGAAAGAGATGCATGCTTTATACGTATGTGCAAGTATATACATATTTTAGGCATCAATGCGATCCTAAACCACAAATTGAGAAAGCTGAACAAATAAGCTATTGTTCATACAACTGTTTGAACCTCAGTGTGCAAAAAAAAAAAAAAAAAAAAAAAAAAAAAAAAATTATATAAGTCAATTTTAAAGTTATCCAAATTAAGTTCTTAGCCATGCATTTTACTAATAAAAATGTAAGATTTAATATATTTAAGATAGGGAATAGGGAAACATCTCATACTTAATATCCTAGTGATTTCTGGCACAATTCTGACCTGTAAAATATATACGTTGGCCATATGAATATAACCATGCTACTTAAGTTTTGTGGTCCAGGATCACAATTGTGCAACTTCAAAAAATTTTCCTTGCATATTGCATTCAAGGAACACAATCGGCTCACGTGGTCAAAGAGGAAGAAATGACATGTAAAAAGCATCGCAGTGTAACGCGACCCGCAGTTTTCCTTCTCTCTAGATAAAACGTGTCATCATCCCAAAAGACAGCTCTTTTGTTTTTGCTTCTAGTCGTGTGAAGTAGGTCCACAAAGTGCATATGAAGACCGCATGCACTGCATTACCTCATTAATCTCAAATTAGCGCGCAAAGTTTTTGTTTCTCCTATTGGCGGGCAACGGGCTTTATTTAAATAGAGAACAATGCCGGTCGCTATGGAAATGAGGCGCATACCAGGCATTCTTTCAAATTGGGTGGCCGGTTTTAAACTCGGCGGCAGGATGTGGGAAACTTGAGATAAAAGACTCGCAGACCCATCCCCCATGTCTCTTATTCTCTCTTTCCCGCGCAGATTATTGTTTGAAAGGCACTTGCTCTCCCCGTCTTCTGTATTTCCCCCCCGCCCTTTGGACATACACCTAAACATCAACAAAAACACCGATGTAAACCTATATTATGGGGGTTTCACACCTGGTCACTTCATCTTTACTCATTGTATAGTTAAGTAGTGAAGACCAAGAGTAAATGCCCTCAAAGACCCATTTGAGATGTATAGTAATCTGATCACTGACTCCCTCAGGAGAGGGTTTCAGATACGTACAAAGAAGCAACCCGGCCAAGTGTAAATGCATCTGCTTGTTCAGGCCGCATATGTAAACTTTACTCCTCCCAAACGAAACGGCATCAGTATGGAGCAGTTTGGGACACGTGGATGAGACGCAAGGATGGAGCAACTAACAAAAAAAAAACTCAAAACGCGAACTGCCATATGGGCTGAAGAGGGCGTTTAACAGAATTTTGTTGCCCAGCATTAGCATCATCACGGAAATGAACTCTGTTATATTTGCAAATAGCGTGGGAAGGTTGTATTTCTATCCGTTCTGCGGAGACACATTTACGTAGCCAAGTGTAAATAGAATGTGCATATTCAATCAGATAGCAACCGATCAAAACACAAGAGGTATTTTTAACGTATAACGGGCAGCATTTGATGAAGAAAGCTCATTATGCTGCTTGATATCGGCAACTGTTGTTGCTTATCATGCTATTAAAATATTGTCATAATTATAAACACGCAGGTTTGTCATGCCAACTGTTTTACCATCTGTTGCACTTTGTTTTCCTTCTAGTTGCTTGCTTATAAAAGGTAATGAATTGGAAGTATTTTTTGATATTGACTAAGTCACATTTAAAAATGTAAGAATATCATTGCATTTGATAACAAATCACCAATATTGCACCACTTTTAAACTGTTTTATACGTTATATATTATACCTTTTTATTTATTATGGAATACATTTCCATGCGCATTTAAATAATACATTTATAAATACATGTAAAATAGTTTTATTTGGAAAAAAAAGTGTGACTTCATGCTCCAAATGAGGGTCGTTATTGTTAACTAAAACTAAAACTATTAAAAACTTTTTTTTGTAAATTGAAATAAAGCTGATAAAATAATATAAAATAAATAAATAAAAATAAACTAAACAAAATTTTAACATTTTGGCTTAGCTACTAACTGAAATAAGTTTAGGCACTAAAATTGAAAAAAACAAAAAAACAAATAAAAATCTAAATAAAATTAGAAAATAAATATGAAATAAATAATCTAAAAGCAAATGAAAAACAAATTAAAAAACCCCTCAAAATATCATTCACAACATTAATAAAAACTGTATTATCATGCAAATAATACCACTGCTCCAAAAACATTTTTGGCCCGCTATACTAGTGTCATTATTAAAATTAATCCATTTGCACAAATGACCTTGTGTTTACTTTTAAACACGGCTCTATTCCATAAAAAGCCACTCACGTTTTCCCTTCCGTTACCATTCTGACAAGTCCGCGCTTCTCAAAAAAGCCAGTGAGTCATAAATTTGCAGATTAATGTGCGTGATTCATAACTTGGCTTTTGTGCTTGTGTGGTGTTTCTTTTTTTACCCCGAATCCTGTTTTTGTTCAGTTCGATCGCAGCGCCGGCGCTCCGTTTTGATGACTCAGAGATCTGAACTCTCTTCTAGATGAAGATATGCGCGACTCCCCTGGAGAGCAGAAATGAAAAGAAAAAAAAAAATACTCAGAAATGCCTGGCGTTAGAAAGAAAACCATGGAAGTAAAATCAAATGCATAAATAAACAGAACTTCAACCGAACGCCGTTTGATTACTATCATTCAGGCAGCAAATTAGAGTGCTTTATGCATGTCAGAATAGTGCCTTTTTCTTCTCGTTCGCATTAAGTCTTGTACATCATCTCCTTACAATGCACCGCTAGCCCCCAGCGGGACTCGCTCGGGCTGATTTAATAGAGCTGGTTTAACGGCTGCGGCCCGCTATAATGAGTCACCTTCTCCGTGCACTTCAGCGCTGATTATGGCCCGCGCTTAGGTAAGAGCGAGAGGCGCTCTGAAATGGAGACGCAGTGGGGGTCTGTGTAATATAAAGCTGTATGAAGGTATGACAGCACTGATGTCTGCGGCTGCCTGCTCAGCAGAGGAGAGAGTGACAGCCGCCCGGTGCCCCGGCTCATCTGACACGAACGGTGCTTGAGCTTTTATTAGCCCCGCGATGATAAAGACGACTCGAGCGCTAGTTTGAATCTTAGCGCAAACCCCCCTCTCCAGCCCTCACGATCCGATCGGAGAGAGGGGGACCATGGGAAAAACCACGAGCGGACTTCAATGCCATGTGGGAAAGGCTACCGAAGAGCGCAAGGGGTCAATTTTCATGCCGGTTAAAACGCGGGGTCAGAGGTCACCGACATACCTGTTCGGCATTCCTCGGCCCTCCTTCAGGAAATGACCCTAGCTTGTCTCAATTTGGGGGGCCACCTCAAAGCACAGCTTTTTTTTGCGCCCGGCCCAGGATTAAATCATCGTCTCTGTCAGGGCACGGGTGAGTAAATGAGACGCTTTTGCTTTTGAAATGTTTGTCCAGATTGTTTGGACTCGGTTCGAGCCCGCAAGCAAATAATGCCAGCCAACAGCAGAAGATAACGGATATGACTCATTCCATATCAAAATTAACATGCTGAATCATTGGAGGGCTTTAAATATGCAGCTAAAATTGAATGCACTGCTGTCAGTCCTCTCCGTTGGAAAGGAAAAATTACATGAATCACTTTAATAACGGTTTCTTCTAGATAGCAATGGGAAGTTTCGTGCTCCTCTGGGTTTTTAATGGAGAACTAATTGATTTTATATATATATATATATATATATATATATATATATATATATATATACACACACACACACACACACACACACACACACACACATATATATATATATATATATATATATATATATATATATATATATATACACATACATATATATACATATCAAACCGTGATTTGCCAAAGCATTCATCAAATCAACATGGACTCAAATATATTTGTGACCCTGGACCACAAAAATTTATGGGGTATATTTGTAGCAATTGCCAACAATACAATGTAAAGGGTCAACTCTATTATATTCTTTAAAATATATTTTATATAACAATTATATATATTAAAAAAATAATAAAAAAAATATATATATATAATATATAAAGATATATACAGATAACATTTTAAAATATATTAAGATATAATAGTATTTTTATTGCTCTTTGTATTTTATCAAATAAATGCATAAGAAAACATGAAAGAAATCTTACTGACTCCAATCTTTTGAACGGTAGTTTATAACACTTACTGTATGCCAACTATTAATATTTTGTCTATTTTCTGGGAATTTTCAAAGAAACCTTTCAGACACAATGACTTTTCCCGCCTTCTGTCAATCAAACGGAGAGCACCGCCCCTAAACTCACACTATTGGTTAAACCAAACCAAGACTCCCTAACCATAAAGCGAAAGTATTTTGACGGTGTACACAGAAATTCCCTCTATTAAGTCTTCATATCTCTGCAAAAGCAACCTTAAGCGATGCAATCCACGTAATCGTCACATTATCAGCACAAAGGGACACAGTTGTTGTCAAGGTCAGGAATGTCACTCTGCTTTGTGTCCCAGACAGTGTCCTATCAGTTAAGCACCCGTACACAAGCGCTGGATGGCAGGCTTTCCTGGCCTCCCTCCCGTTTCAGCAGATCTGATGATAGCCCCTCACTACTGTAATGCTTTTAATGGCAAATTACCTTCTGGAATGCGATTCAGTTCGGGATGGCCAGGAATTTGCTGAAGCAGTACTAGCGCGCGTCACTTCTCAGCTCAGGCTGAAAGAGCGTAAGCGCGTTTGTCTGGGTGCACGAATACGCCGGTCACGTTTAGCTGGACACCAGAAGCAGGTTAACATAATTATCCTTAGCAAAACAGATTACAGAGCGCCCATCTGATATATCACCATCACATGGATATCACCACGTGTTTTTCTCTTCTGAAGTCTGTGTGACCCACTGCCTGGGTTTATTTTTGTGTTCATCTCATTTTTGGTCGAGGGGATTTTTTTCCGAGTCATTTCCTCGTGATGATCGCGACCCAACTGAATCAAAACACAGATGCTGATCCGTCACCGTTACTCAACAGTAACCTCATGGTAAAACCCCTCACAAGCTGGGGGAGAGCTGTGCACTTCCTCTTGATTTGCATCATGAATGAATCCAACTGTTTAACCGCCTTTCCAAGCAACGGCCAATCACTTTGTTTGGCAACAGGAAGCTTTGTGACCTCATCGCAGACAATCACGGTTTCAGCTCCCCAAATGGAAAAAACAGATGTAGAGCCTGAACTAGATTCATGGTCATTGTTTTTTCCCTTTGCCCTGTTTAAATGATGTAATTTTAGAGTTTTGAGTTGTTTAGACAAAGAGCAAGCAAAACGGTGATCTATTATTTTCCATTCCACATTAGAGTAGTTCCTATGTCTGAAACTAACTTTTAACAAGAGCCCCTGGAATTGATATGAAGGGACATATTCTTATTTTATGAGGGCATATGTTCTAAACATAAAAAAAGAGTTGCACTATTGCACTAAAAGAGTTGCACAAAAAATGCACTATTTTCTATTTTAACATTTTTCAAATGTAATTTATTACTGTGACGCAAAGCAGAATTTTCAGCATCGTCCTCCTCCAGTGTCACGTGATCCTTCAAAAATCATTATTATATGCTGATTTGCTGCTCTAGAAATATTCTTACGGTTTTCAAAAACTGCACATTAACATTTCTATTAAAAGTAAATAATTTTTTATTACAGCTGTCAATTTAGACCAGTTTAATGTCTTAGTAATAATAAAAGCATTCGTTTTTTTCTTTCTTTTTTACTGATCCAACATTTTTAAATGGTGGGGCTTCTATAAATAACACGCAATAAATCAACTCTACGCTTTAATTGGCTAGTGGCTATGTTCGATTAAATAGCTCTATACTGTTTGATGTAATCATTGTTTTAGAGTCTTTTGTTCCAAGCAACAGCATTCAAGCAAAAGCTCTGACTAAATCTTAAAATAACTAGACAGGCCTTGAATAGATTATGTAATATCTCCACTCTTAGGTAACAGACTAATTCGCGACGAGGGCCATTTGTGTCACTTCAGGTGACAGAAATATTCATTTCCAACTCTGGTTTAAGCTGAAAGCGCCTGAATTTGAGGTTGAGCCTTATGACTTTTACTCTAACGCTTAAATGATTAAACTAATATCCACAGGGCTGCATTTATTATTGTGAAGTTCTATTCACCAGTTGCTGTTCTCCCTCTGACTCAACACGCCGCCCACCACACACATTCACAGCCACATGCCTACAAGGACTCACTCGACTCTTCGTTAGCTTTTATCTTGTCCGAAGGATCATGTGTAGACCTTTGGTGTTACCTTCAAGCAGGGTGTGAGATGTTTGTCAATCAAAGGGTGTTCCCCTAACACCGTCAAGGTTCCTTATAGTAAAATCCAACTGTTGACTGGTGCTTCTCCAGGACAGAAGTTACACCCAGCAGTCAAATATACATCAGAGCAGCAGACGTCAATGAAAACAGTGCAGGCCGTGTGCTCAAGGCTTAAGAAAACTCTTATTGATCCTGGGTGGGAAGATGCGGCTCTCCGTGTTGGAGATGTTAACGATACAAATCTTTTATTCGAAGATACAAGCCTTCACGATGCACGATTGATCAGGGCCGCGTGCCGCATTGAAGATATTGATTAGCACCAGCGGGAGCCATATGCCTATCCGCAGGGAATTTCATTTCCTTAGGGCCGTATTGACCTTGCTTTCTCTGTTGTATATGAGTGAATAAGGAAAAAGGAAGAGCATACTGGGGGTAATGAACCGTTGAAGCTTAAATACTGGTGAAGGGTTGAAAGAATAAAGGCCAGTTCTCACTACGAGCGGAAAAGCAAAACGAATCGCACACAAAAGGCCTGAAACGAAAAACCACTGCATTCATTCACGATTTTATGCAAAATGTGACAAAATGAATGGCGTCCGCAACATAAAAGTCATTTTTAAGTATGTTTGTTCTTGGTGCGAGTAGGCCTTAAAGGGATAGTTCACCTAAAAATTGACATTTTGCCATTATTTATTCACCCTCGTGTCGTTCTTAACTTGTTTGACCTTAACAAATGAATATCCAATGTTGGCAAAACATAATGTTTGTCAAAATATCTTCTTCTGTGTGCGGCAAACAAGAACAAAGACAGTAATATAGGTTTTAAACAACACAAGGGTAAGGATACGATTTGCATTTGCGTTTTTGTGCGAACTATCACTTTAAATCTAGCAAGAGAACAGTCAAAGCAGTTGGTTGAGCTTGTTTATTTTCACAGTCCCAGGATTCCACGTGTGACTGTTCTGTTCTTACTGTTCAGAACTTGTCATTTCATGACTAGTGCGAGATGAAATGTGGTGCGACACAGATGCTAGCGCTCTAAGTGTCAGAGGAGTAGTGTTTGGTGTTGGGCTAAAGTTTATGACAGGGTCAGTGAGATGAGACAGGCACGGGGCCACACGCGCCAGGCACACATGCCAGCCTGACACATTGGGCAAGTCACTGGAGAGCTCAACTTCTAGCTATATGCCTCTGTTCCAAGCTTGTGGAAGGAGCACAGAATGTTTCTGCACTTTAGCGTGATGCACGTTCAGTGCATGTTACGTTGCGCTGAAATATAAACTTTGATTAGATGTCAAATAAAATAGGACAGATGCAACAGTCAATTTTCATGAACAGACATTCATGAATAAATTTTTAGAGATTAAATGACTCTACACTTTGGGAGAATTTGGTATTTTTTTCAGTAATTTGTCAGTTTGAGACATTGCTGAGATCTGTTCTGAAACTCTGGATAAGAAATGTGTTATTTGAAAATCATATAAATTAAAATCATGCAATTATAAAATACATTTAACAAAAATGTAATGAAGGTAATTAAAGAAATTATAATTATGCAAAATGCATATAATGTATTGTAAAAAAAAAAAAATTGTACGGTTGCAGAAGTTAAAAAAAAAAACTAAATATATGAAAATAACGGAAATTAAAGTAATGCTATTAAAAAAAACATTAAATGTTTCAAAGAATAAAATAATATAATTGTAAAAGTAATTGAAATTACAATCACGCTTTTAAAAAAAAACTAAAAATTAAACTAAAATTAAATAAAAAACAAACAAACATGGAACTAAATGCAATAAAATGCCTTTTAAAAATACTATTTGTAGTAATTATGTGAAATAAAAAAAATAATGGAATATAAAATCGCATGCAGATTTCCACATTGTAAATAGAAATTATAAACGGGCTCTACTCTTCACAGTATTATACTAGAAATTGCTCTTTCTCAGTGAAATTGATTTAAAAGAATTATAATTATAATTAAAAATGATTACGTAAGCGTAAGCATAAACATGCTAAAGAACATCATGGTAAAGTCAAGAATTCATTGTTAGCAAGATATGGAAATAGATAATGTAAGATAATGAGAAACCCCTGAGAAAAGGCCCTACAGAAAAAAACGAATTCATTTGATTTGCATTTAATATCACTGCTACCCAGCAGAAACAACTGAGATTATACAAAGAGATCTCATTTGTGATTTTTTTTTCTTGTCCTCTCTTGACACCGTCTCCAAGTGCCAGCCCATTCAAACGAGATATAAACACAGCCAGCACGCTGTTCTAACAATAGCAGGTCTAATTACATACACAAACACGGATTTAGAAGTTCCCTTTTTTCCTGTTATCCACCAATCTCCTTTTCCTCCCGCCCACTCGCTGTCCTACGTAACCGTGCAACCTTTCGGAAAACAGAAGCGCTTAGAACGGAACAAAGACGTAGGAGCACTGGAAATTAAGTCCTGTCCGTGTTTACATTCATGACTGTGGACGTCAGCACGAGGACAGGCCACGCGGAGTGTGATGCATCGACACAGACGAGAGCTTCTGTTGACTTATTAGTGGCATGGAGGATGCACATTAATGGAAGGCGGTGGTGGGGGTTAACTGTACTGGAAACAAACACATTGTTTACGAGACCTTGGCATTGACTGCGATGGAGAAATCCGATCTGTTTGCACACGTCATGGCTGATCTCTGCCGGTTCTGTCTTTTCTCATCTGATCTGACCGGAAAGTCTCCCGTCATCTCCGTTGTGCTAACCTCACTGCTGAACATCAGCAAACGCATGATGATTCAAAACCACTGCTCTTTTGTGACAAATCAGGCTTAGCTTTCAGCATTGCTGAAACAGGTATTAAAAAATCCCAAAGGTTTACACTGAATCTAGGGATCATCATGTTATAGAGACAATGACTTTTGACTGAAGCCATTACGCAACCACCTAGCAATGCTAGCAATTACCTTGCAACACCCTAGCAACGCTCTACAAACCATTCAGAACACCTCTGCAGTTACTTCACAAAACCTAACAACCAATCAGAACTCCTTAGCAATGTCTTATACTATATAGAACATCCTAGGCATGCCATACAAACCATTCAAAACACACAGGCAACACCATACATATCATTCAGAACATCTTGGCAACTACCGCACACCCTAGCAATGCGCTACCAACTACTCCAAACACCTTAGCAGCTACAAACCATTCTGAACACCATAGCGACCACCCCACAGCCTAGCAACAACCTACAAACCATTCTAACCAATCACTTCATATATTACCAACATCTTACAAACTATTCACAACACCTTATCAACCATCTCACACCGTAGCAACACCCTATAAACCATCCTGAACACCACATCAACCACCCCCAAAACATTATTCAGAACACATCAACAACCACCTCACACCCTAGTAACTCCCTGCAAAACATTTCAAACATCATAGCAACTACCTACAAACTATTCAGAACACCTTAACAACAATACAGAACAGCCTAGCAATGTCTTACATACCATTCAGATCACCCTAGTAACAACCAACAAACTGTTCAGAACACCTTACCAACCATCTTACCCCCTAGCAACCCCCTACAAACCATTCAGAACACCTTACCAACCATCTTACACCCTAGCAACCACCTACAAACCATTCAGAACACCTTACCAACCATCTTACACCCTAGCAACCACCTACAAACCATTCAGAACACCTTACCAACCATCTTACCCCCTAGCAACCCCCTACAACCATTCAGAACACCTTACCAACCATCTTACACCCTAGCAACCACCTACAAACCATTCAGAACACCTTACCAACCATCTTAACCCCTAGCAACCCCCTACAAACCATTCAGAACATCTTAGCCCTGAATCCCATGTAGGTCACCTCACATCCTAGCCTTTTTAAAGATGAACTAGGGCTGCACAATTATGTAAAAAAATCATAATTAGCGATTATTCCCTTAAAATTGCAATTAATAATTACAAGCACAATTTACATTAAATGATGTTTATACCATTTCTTGAAGCCCTATTATTAGAGGAAAATAAAAAACCAAAGGAAAGACATATTGATTTTCTATAGCATTAAGCCTCAAATGTAAACTAAACATTGGATTGGTTTCTTCTATAAAAAAAAAGAAAAAAAAAAAGGAAAACATGCTATACTAAAACTAAGATGAAAACTAAGCAAAAGCCCTTAAGACAACATGCAGAACGAAAAGAGCACAACTTAAGCACACAGAATAACATAATTGGACTTTGAATGATTAATTACCGATTTGAACGATTATGTAATTGTGGCATTCATAATTGTAGTTGCGATTAGAAATGTGATTAATTGTGCAGCCCTAAGGAGAACCGTACACAACACGCTCAGGCCAATTCCAAAACTGCAGCTTCACATAAACAATGCAAACATTCTGTCCAACATATTTCATTAGGAATGTTTTAGGGAATCTCAAATCAATCTTTTAGTAACCACATACGTTAATCAAAGCACATATTTTCACCACAAATGGCATGTTGTTCTAATCAAGTGAATATGTAAAACAACAAAACAATGAATGTCATTATTCATCATTTTAATATACAATAAAAGCATTCTCATCAAAGTCTTTTGATCCTTCACACGTCTATGGGTGTGACTTAGGTGTGTTCAAGTTCTTGAATACAATCATAGGTTAAAAAAAAAAAAAACATTACGAAACTTAAGAAAACTGACCTCCCTAAAGACATTGTATAATTTCTAAACTGCTTTCTGAACTCAGATGACCTTGGGATGGTTTTCTTCTAGTTTTTCTGCAGGTTCTTGCGCTTCTGTGAAACAGCTGCTCGAGTGAAAGAGAGTCTGGCCTTTGCTCTGGGGCAAGTTCTTATCATGTATGAACTTTCCGTCTCTTTCACACTCGCAGCAAGTTTGATCAGATTCCACATTCCAACACATTCTGAGGAGGAGAGAGAAGAGGAGGAGAGTATTTAGCCCTGAAAAGGATTATTCAATTGCTGGTAATTTCTGCAGCTGTAATGCACGTGCTGTTAGCACGGCTAAATAATTTCTCTGATTAATGATGATAATGTCTGTCTGTTACAGTCGTGCATCACAGCTTAAAGTCTAAACAGATGTGACCGATCACCAGTGTGTTAAAGAGGTGAGAACATGGAGCGAACATTTACATACTCACTCAAGCGATGCAGAGGTGAAACAGACAGATGTTTGGATTGGGCTCCGGGGATCCCTCGGATGCATATCCCCCCTGATTCAGATTCAGAACATTAAAGCAGAGCAGGACTGAACTTTCTGCCGCTCTTTTTCATATATTGAAACTAAATGGTCCAAAATAGCCACACACACACAACACTATAAAACTATAAAAGGTAAAGTAGCCCACTCAGAATTTTTTTCCTACACTGTCCTCATCATGTTTATTACATCACAGATGGGCTCATTAACATATGGCCCGCCCACATTTACATATAGACTTGGTCGGTGTCGCGTCACAGCTGTGTGGCATGTTGGCAAAGTTGGCATGGCAAGTTTATTTGCGCTGTGGGATGTGTTTCCCATAGATTTATTTATTTGTGGTGACCTGCCACTATATCAAAATGATTTTCCGAAAGGCTTTGTTGAATAAACATGAGCACATAATGCAAATCGAACAGAGCGTGGCTGTTTTTATATCGCTGTATTTCTGAAGGAATGTCATATTCATTTCATCCTGTGTGTAAAGAAGCGTTTGTAAGCTCAGAGCTGCTTTGTTTACAGCCGTTACCGGGAAAATCTCAATTTCTCGAGCTTAAAGCGCCTCCAGAATATTAATTCGCATTTTCAACAAATCCATCTGATTTATGCAGCAAGTATATTTTGCTATAAGGACTTAGCTGTTGTTATTGATTCTATTGGGATGTCTACCCAAAGTGAAGTTAGGGCCACAAAAGCATGCATGCGAAGTAACGTTTTTTTGTTGTTGTTTTTTTTTTACAACTATTGAGGTACGAAACACAGCACAAGCAAAAAATGGACGTGCCCAGAAATGCCGACCACGTCTATCAACGACTAACAACTGTTATCAATATTGGTAATAGTAATATATGTTTTTTGAGAAGCAAACCGAGTCTTCCAGTGTTAATGTATGTTTCAACTGGGAGTAAGCATAAAGTAATTGAATGAGAGATGCAGAGAGCTTGAGTAAGCAGTGACATTTAAACTAGCACAGAGGAAGCACTTTAAAATGAGCACACGCATACATACTGTGTGCGTGTGTGTGTGTGTATGTGTGTATGTGTGTGTGTGGACCTCCATCTCGACGCATTCACACACGTATCTCTCTCCAGCACAGGACTAACCACCAGGGTGTTATCTAGTTCAAGTTCACAGTGCTCCTCGTTCTTTTTTGACACGCAGGTGAATAACTATTCAGTCACACAGTTGTTGTGTGTCATCCCCGTCCCATAGAAAGACCTGGAGTTTGGCATGATACAAAGCGTGCATGAATTCCAGAAACACTTTGTGCTTCTCTCTTATATGGTGTTGCGTTAGCGTTGGACGGAGAATTTCGGGACGCTCCAAGTATGGAGGGAACAGCGTGTCCACCGAGTTGATAGGAGACAAGAACAAGCCATCAAAGCCCACTGTTCTCTACACAGAACAGATATATGGAGTATGTGCTTGAGAAAAGACCTGATTCTGATGGTGTTCTGTGCTTATTTGGAAATGGGTTGGATGGATTTCATCATGGTAAAATGTGTTAAAGCAGATCTCCAAGGGTACATACCTTATAAATGACAGGGGTTCGAATTCTTCAAAGTAACTTGAGAGCAAGCTTGCTCAACATCAGTCAAGAAGTGACATGATTCAGCAAAATCTATAGAGGCAACAAGCACTGCACTTAGGGTGTGTTTATACTTGACAGCTTTTGTTCGATTAAAGCAAACTCCGATGAGGTTGCTCTTATAGTGTGGTTCAGCTGAAAAAGTGTGAACGCTGTTATGTGAAGTAAACCTCAGTCTGCCTCAGCATACGAACGCAACACGGAACAAAGACATCTAAACGAATGAGATGCTCCAAGATGTGACCTTACACACAAGAATCCTTAAGCATGGTTAAGCATCTAAAAACAATTGCAATTTTGGATAGGCGTCAGTGAAAGGTGAATGTTAATCGGAACAGATGTAAATCTCTGATATTTTCCTGTGCTAACCCTTACTAAAACAACACAAACGTTGGTTTTCCGCCAAAATAACAAAGTTGCTATGGTTAAAGTGTTACTCCCATGTCGTTCCAAATCCATAAAAGCTTTGCTCGTCATCGGAACACAATTTGGGATTTTTCGGATAAAAACCGGGAGGCTTTGGCTGTCCGGTTGACTGAAGAGACGAGAATATTTTTGTATGCAAAGAAAACAAAAATAAGGACATTTATTAAAAAAATACGTCTCCTCTGCGTCTCTCCCCATCACCGTAGCACCATGTGTTGATGACAGCATTTTCATTTTGGGGTGGAGTAACCCTTTAAATGTTAATACAATACTGACGTGTCTACTTAGACACTATTCATATCGAATAGTATTTGGCATAGACTTTAACCAGTTTAATCGGCATGACATTAAAACCAACCCTATTTACTACAATAGACACAACTTGTCACATCACGAATAATTCATCAGTGCATGTCATTCCAAAGCTCTCTTCTTAATCTCACATTAAATCTCATTGTCGGCTGCCATCATTAAGCCTTCTCATATTTTAACTCCTCTCCTCCAATCACCTGACCTCATTCTGGTACTGAACGCCCACTATGAGCCGAACAATTCCAGATGTACAAAATGAAGTCGCACCCAACATTTGTCTTGCTGAATATCCATTATCACGTGAAAAGTAAACAGGTTTGTGAATGCTGTTTCACTTTTGTACTCTTAATAGTGAACAACAAATAGGTATTTTGCTTGTTAATTAAAGAACCTTTAATCAGGCACGAACGTCATGCCGTTTGTAATCCCACAGAAACTTGCAAAGAAACACAACGGCGTGGAATGTAATCACCCTGAGAAAAATCCCTCATAACCATAAACGCCCGTCTTTCTCAAGTTTTTCTTAAGGCCCCTGTCAGTGCTGGCTTATTCAGCTTTTGATTCATTAAGCAAACAGTATGTATGTTTAAAAAGGAAGTCTGGTCGAAACTGACCTTAAGAGAACAAAGAGCCCTGCAGAGAGCCTCCAAAAGGAACCATTAGCTGATTCACGCACCAATCATTTCCCTATCTAATCACTCTCCTCCCTAATGTCTGCAGGGAATGCTTCGTAATGATACAGTGTCCAGAATGAAACCTCCTTAAATCTCTAGCACATCACTCACTTGTTACTCACTATTATAGGAAAAGCATGTGTAATCTTGGTATGGATGCCAGTAAGTTGCGTTGATTCCTTCATTCTTAAAATTCCTGAAAAAAAAAAAAAGGATGAATAAAGACCATCGAAAATACTTGACAAGCAGTTTTCTTTCCAATGTTTATGTCTTTCCTATATAGGACGTTTAGCTGAGATATTAAGTAATTAGTACGCTTTATTCTCTGTTTATCACAGCCAGAATACCATGGTTTGCTACATGCTGGTTGGCTGCAGGGGGAGGGACGTTCTTATTTTAGAGAGCATCTGATTGGGCTGAAATCTGTGTAGTGCAGGATGAGTCATCAAGATTTTTGCTCCATTCTCCAGAAAGAGAAAGACATGTTTATGTTTTTATCTGCTAAACTTGGGAATGCTTGATGCAGTAGATGATGTGAAAGCTACAATAAAATAAAATAAGTAAAATGAAATGAGTGATGGGCAACGATTAACCCCAATATTTAGTATACAAATATATTTTTGAATGTGCGTGTGTATTTATATATATGTACATAATAAATATACACAGCACACACATATATTATGCACACAAAAACTTATTTTGCATGTGATTAATTATTGATTATTATTCGTTGCCAAGCAGCACTAAATAAAATGAAATAATTGCTCGCAAATTGATTAAATTGTACTTTGAATAAAGCTTATTTGAATAATGAAACTTAATATTTTTTTTTCTTTAAAAGCATTGGATTCAGTGTAACCACGGAACCAACATCTGTTGAAATCTGCTAAAAGTTCATTTTGTCAATTAGGAAAACACTGGAAGCTAAATAGATATATAAAATAGCCTAAATTCTTACTTTTAATCACATTTAATAAAAAAAAATTAATTTGGATATCCCGGGGTGTTTTAAATGCACTGAATAGTCTAACCTCCTGCAGAAACCTGTATTTAACTCTGTGATGAGTTGCATTTAGACATACATAAAGATATTTTGTCACTCCTTTAAGCCTGTAGCAGCAGGTACGTCTTACATAAACTTGCAGAGGGGAGGACAGGTGAAAGAGAGGTGCTGTGCCCTGTGGGCTTTCTAGCACAAAGCAAGCGTTCCCAGCGACGCTGATGCATTAGCGGTGCCACTGATTGCCCAGCAGACCTGGAGCGCTGCTATTGTTACGCTGACATTTCCCCACAACTATTGCGGGATTGGGAAGAGTGGCACAATGCATCGTGACAAAGCCAACAAGACTTCCAAGGTAGACACAACTCCACCGTGCATGTACGCAATGGCACTGCACCGCTCACTGTGATAATGATGAAACAAAACATTAAACATTAGCAGAACTGCCAAGGATAAAATATTTGCTAAGCGGCATTGAATGTTTTTTTTTTAAATGCATTCCGTTCAGTTTTTTGCCCTTGTATAATAAAAAAATAAGCCTTTACGAAACAGAAATCAGACTGAAAAAGGGAAGAACGTGGTTCCCTTTCCTTGGGAATGCGGTTGAGATAAGTGAAGTGGAATTTAGTGTGGGTTAGGGCCGTGTCACAGTGACATACTAACTGAGAAGCTCATTCACAGTGAGCGGAGCTTGAGCCGGAGGAAGTGAGTCTATTAGGAGCAGGGAGTGGGGGAAACTTCCCTGACTCTGTAAACAGCAATGACTGTTAAACAGCTGCGAGGTGCACTTAGCAACAAGCACAGGTTTTATCGTGTTCAAAGACACCTGCACCGGTCAGAGCTATATTAAAAGGCCATTATGGGGTTAGATGCTGGAATGAGTCATCTGGGTCAATATGGATAGTAAACACACGCACACGCACACACACACACACACACACACCGTGTACCTCTCACGCTTACGCACAACTCCCTGCTGTAGATACACCAAAACAAACACAAGTGTTTCCAGTTGCTTGAGCGTCTATTAGATGACAGCACCTGTGAATCGAGAGCGAGTTTTTTGCATTACAGTAAGAAGAGTTCATATACTGTATATATACACTGTGAATATATATATATATATATATATATATATATATATATATATATATATACACACACACACACACACACACACACATATACTATGTCTCTTATCTTCACTATTTATTTTACCTGCAATGCAATACAATATTATGAAATATTTTTGCAAATTAAAATAGCTGCTTTCCATGTAATGTAACTTATTTTTATATTAAAATGTATTCTTTATTTATTGATTCAAGTGTTCATTTAAATGTCTTCAGTGTCAGATGAAATTCTAATCGCTGCTTGGCTGTTTACTTATTATCACATACATTTTTATTTATTTATTTAAGCATTCCTTAAAAATATAAAACACTATTTTATATATAGTGTAGTGCATCCATTAATCACATACACAATAAAAGTTTTAGTTTATGTAATATGTGTGTGTACACCGTGTGTATTTATTATGTATATAAATACATATGTACATGCATGTATATATTTATTTTGTTTTATATTTACATATAAATATATCTGTAAAAATGTGTAAATAAATATTTTTAATATTTGTATAGTGTATATATATATATATATATATATATATATATATATATATATATATATACACACACACACACACACACACATAATGAACATACATATATATTGTAAACAAAAAAACATTACTTTGAATGCTATTTATCACAATTAGTCGTTGACAGAACAAATATAGTAACAATGCATTTGTGCCTTTATATCCATTTAGTTTACCCTCGCTGAATAAAAGTATTGAAGAAAAACAATTTATATGAACCCAATATTTTCATAAAACAAGCTATATTGCTTTGTGATCATTCTCTTTTTTGTTGTTATTGTATAAAAAAAAGAGCAGCTTTGCCACTTTGCCAAAAACTCATTTTGCGTTCCACAGAAAGTGTCAGATGAGGTGACTCACATGTGGTGGGTAGATAATAAAGAAACCCCAGTTAATCATCTGCAGAAGAAATGTTTGATTTTTGACTTTTTGCAAAATCCAGTTGCACTTAAATCTTATGAGGAACGAATGATGAATGGGCATGACACTGCAGTCCATTTATGTGGCATTTTAAAGCATTCACGGGCTGTGAGTGATTTGCAAAATGTGCATAATGAGCATGTGGGAACAAAAAAAAAAAAAAACACGACTGCATAAGTGTGAGAGAAATGCATGAGAAAGAGCGCGCGCGGCTTCTGTGTCGCTTGGCGTCCTTCATCTGATAACAGATCTCACCCCTGGGCTCTGCTCCACCCCAAACAACTATTTTACTACTCACCGTTTCATTAAAGAGAGAAAATGCGCTCACATGGATAAAAAAAAAAAAAAAAATGTGTACAAACACATAAAAGCTACATGCTGATGCATGTAAAAATGACAGAACACAATGAAATTCCACACCTGAGAACGCACACATCAAAAATCTGTCACACAGGCATGCAAGCTAATGAAAACCTCGCGAGTCAATAATATCTATAGACATAAGCAGCCTTCTCATGAACGTTTGGTGCAATTTACTACACACAAATATTACGCAAATGTATACATTTCTGTGTAATTAATCGTAACATTTGTTAGCAGTTTCTACACCGGTGTTGTCCCCACACCAGCGTTTTTCAGGATCAGGACCTTGGAACCGTTTCGGTTCAGTGTTTACATGTGATACTACCGCGTGGAATTCATTTCCAAGAATTATTAAGAATGTTGTTTGTGTTTTATTCAATTGTTCTGGGGCATTTCAACGGCAGGAAAAGACGAAAGATAAAAAAAAACAAAAAAACAAACGTTCATTTGGGAAGAGTCACACCTGGAGGTGGAGTGAGGTGAATAGATGTTTCAGGGCGTTTACGCGACTTTCGGCGGGAACAAGAGCAAGTTGTACCAAAATGAAAGCTTGCCACACGCTAGCGCAGATCCCTGAGGGTGCGGTGTGAAACTGCGCAGGTTGGGTTGTAAATGCCAGATCAGAATATAAACTAAACATGTTGCTCAACGCACCGCAGAACAGCTCCTAGAGCCAATGAAAATACTGGAGTCACATAATAGGTCACGCCTTTGATGTATGTGGGTTTTGCGCTGTGACGCACTGACAATTGGATCATTAACTAAAACATACAGATTCTTGCTGTGACATACAGGGAAAAAGGATTGTAAAAGGGTTGCTGAAATGTTGCTGTCATAACAAATCAGCTTGCCTAGAGGGCTACTGTAAAATTAATGAATCGCTGAAAAAGAAATGCTAATAAAACATTCAAATTGAACGCCAAAAAAAAAATTTGCACGAATCGCAAATTATTCATTTATTTTATTTAAATAATATTTTGAATATGTATCTAACACTAACATTTTTACTTTATATTTTTAAAGTCAATATCATATTTTTATACATATACACATATAATGAATTTTTTTTATGTTAAGCACTGTTCAAAAGTGCTCTAAAATATTTAGAAAACAAATAATCTTCTAGTTGAATATATTGTAAAATGTAATTTATGATGACTAGTCATTTTTCAGCAGCCATTACTCCAGTCTTTAATAATAAAATAATTGTTATATAAAATAGAAGAGACAAAAAAATAATATATATATATATATATATATATATATACACATACATATATATACATACATATATATATATATATATATATATATATACATATATATATATATATACATATACATATATATATACATATATATATACATATACATATATATACATATACATATATATATACATATACATATATATATATATACATATATATATATATACACATATATATATATATATACATATACATATATATATATATATATATATATTCACACACACACACACACACACACACACACACACACACACACACACACACACACACACACACACACACACACACACATATATGTATTGGCTAACTTAAAAAAAAACACCTTGAACTTAAATGTAACCTAAAAAAAAAGAGATATATTTAGAAAACAGTTACACATTGTTGCAAAAAAATACCCTCTGCTTTATAATTAGTAACACATACTTGAGTTCACTCGTACAATCACATGTTTGCTGTGTATAAAATATCAACAAAGCACTCCGCAACCTCCCTCCTCTTTGATCGGCTTATGACCAACATAAATTCTGCGTAACCGAACCTGCATGTAAACATAAGCCATGTCTATGGTAACAGAGTCAAAGAGACGCAGAGTTTTGTTTACATCCGAGCACCTCTGCTTGTCACTCAACAGCTCAGCCAACACTTACACAGAAATTCAGTGGAAGCCACAGCCCACTGCTTATCTCTCACTGCTTCGCTCTCTTGGTCTCTTTCTGCGCGTCTCGGCTTCCAGGGAAGCAAGAGAACGTTATGAAATGCGACGGGGGGCTGGGAGTGATCTGCGCTGTACTGACCGTGTGTGCGGCACCTGAGCAGCATTTCAACGGAAACACACGGGGCCTCAGTTATCATCTGCTGTAACGCTCCACACAGTCTGCCGCCGAACAACTCACAAATGCTTCAGAGGAAGACCTCAAAAACATTTTCCTGTCCATCAGTAGTGCAGCGGGCAAGGTTACTGATAACAGAGAAGCATTCTTGGAAAATGTCAAAACCCCTATTACAATATACTATATTTACCCAGGCTAGACTAACAACCTTCCTTCACCTCTACTCGTCCTTTCTTTTTAATGGCTATATAGTGCAACGGTAACCACCCACTTTTTTGTGGTATTTTTTTTTATTATAAATTCTAATGAATTATTGATTGCGAGTTAAAAAAAGAAATTACATAATAAAAATAATAATAATAATGTTATTAATTCAATTGTTGAGTCTCTTTTTCAGCATATGAACACAAAAAAAAAATTGTTGGAGGATGAAATGAACAATGGAAAAACGTGTGTGTATATATATATATATATATATATATATATATATACACACACGTTTTTCCATTCAGTTCACAGGGACATATATGTGTGTGTATATATATATATATATATATATATATATATATATATATATATATATATATATATATATATATATATATATATATGAAAATACATGTCCTATTAATTATTAAAACAGCTTACATTAAACAGCTTACATTTCTAAAAATTGTGATGCATATTTCTAATTTTTGGACAAAAAGTTAAAAATAGCAATGTTTATTTGAAATTGTAATTTTTTGTAATATTCTAAATATCCTCCCTGCCACTTTTGACCAATTTATTGAACTCTTGCTGAACACAAAGTAAAACAAAAAATAAAATATAATAAAACGCCACCTTCAGGATTGTGGAGAGTGCAACCGATCACAATATATGAATTTAAACTGAGAATTCTACAGAAGTACATATAACCAATTAACAAACCTGGAGCTCACGGTAGGTCTGTCTTTGCTAAAAAAACCCTCCAAAAAACCCAATCTATTTCTCTCTGGAGAAAACGAGTGTCCCCAGAACCACACTTCTCCTCACACTCTATTACTCTCAGATGCCGTCAGCACAGAGGCTCAGCGGTGGCAGACGCCAGTTCTTAGAAACTACTGGTAGGTGATCCATTATAAGCTGGAATCACGGGCTGGAACCGCTAACATTCTTTCTGAAAGAGATCACTTTTCCCATGGTGTCTCTCACTGCTCTCTTCTCCCTCCCTCTCTCCAAGCCTTCTTCTGACCCTGCACAGCTGTCTCCACAACCAAACTCCAGATAAGTTTTTTTTTTTTTTTTTCCCCTCCATGAAATATGCAGTCTGAGTCACTGTCTCTGAATTCCAAGGTTTGGTGGAGCAGGACACACGCCGGTCTCCAGTTTTGGGTGTTGCCCAAATGCATTACCGTAAGGGGCTAATTAGCACGATCGGCTCATTCTTTCTACGCAGTACGTTTCCATTTCACAAATATACTGGATGTTCAATATTAAACTTAAAAAGGCGTTGAGGGAAAATCATATTAGTTTGTTTTATCCAAATAAAGTGAGTATGTTTTGGTTCAAAAGGTAACAGGAATCACGCACTTTAGCCATTTAAAAAAAAAAAAACAAATGCGAATTTAGCAAACGGGAACGCTTAACCGGCGTGATCCTTAACCTCATGCGCACAACATGAAATCATCGCCAAGCCGAGCTTCTGTTTCTGTATGTAGCACAAAACAATTACAGCACATTGTGACCGAAAACAAAAGACTCGCACAAACGGCTTAAATTAAGGTATTTAAAGATGCAGGATTGAGAGCTATTTTGGGATTTTCCACCTGCATAAAGAAAATCTGCATTAATTATGCATGTACACCGCACAAGCTAATGCACAGAAGCAATATCCTGACATATATATATGCATGTGTTTACATTCGAAACACACAAGTAGGGGTTATTATAATGTTCCATGCATATGCAAAGAATTATTAATAAATATAACAAATTAAATGCAAAACAATACAACTAAACTGAATTGGTTTCTAGTATAAATTAACCAGAAAGGTTTGGGGTTTAGTATAATTTTTTTTAATAAGTCGTCTCTTTTGCTCACCAAGGCTGCATTTATTTGATCAAACATACAGCAAAAATGGGAATACTAAAATTGTAAAATATTTGAATAATTATATTCAAATAACATTATTTGAACATAAATTCAGCACCACTACTTCAGTTTTCAGTATCACACGACCTTTCAGAAATCATTCTTATGCTGATTTGATACTCAAGAAAACACTTAACATTAAATACACTTGTGCTGCCTAATATTCTTGTGTAAATCACAAGATATTTTCTCAGGATACTTTTGATAGATATGTTCTTTTAAAGACATTTTCGTCTTTACTAGATAAATGTATACTGTTGAATGAAAAATGCTATAAACTTGTAGTTTATACAAACATTAAATCACAACTGTAGCTCTAATTGCTCGCTGGTTAATGGTTACACGTGTGCACTGGGTGCCAGATATCAGAAACACACCTGGATTTTAACTCAAATATGGAAGCAGTCCAAATCAGGTGGTTTTGCTTTTTCCACACATGCAACAAGATCCAATCTAAGCCACAAGTTTGTAGACAGACAGACAGACAAAAAAAAGGGTGAGAGTGTAAATGTGGTTATTATGTCTGCAGACGTTTCCTTCTCGCATTCAGTATCCCGCTTTCGAAACAATGATAAATACACGTTCAAATAATGTCCCAACATCTTAACATTCATCTTTTTGCTGGAAGTGAACCTGCACGTAAAAGTAAAATGTTATCCCCTTGATTTTTCGCAATTGTAAAACCTCGCACAGTTCATGCTTCGTATTTGTTCACGCTTTTCAAGAACGAGTGCAAGTCACGCAACCTGTTCATGTTACATCTGCCACCAAGAGACTGATGAATTGGAAGAAAATTACACTCGCACACGCACAACAATGTGACTCACTGTCTACCTCCTCAACAACAACATCATTATGGGAAGGGCTTTCCCGCATGCTAAAACTAGATGCATCTGTGCATATTTCAGTCTTAAATATGCACGATTCTATAAAACCGGTAAAATTGTATCATTTGCATTTACTGTATACCGTATCCCAGTGGGGCTGCACACCTGAAATTGCAGAAGATTTGTATAAGTAGCGGTTTCAAGCAGCACTTTCAATGCTGGGTTTCATTTGGAGGGTCAGGAAATGGGCCAAGCAGCATCAAGCTTTCGAGTCACCTGAAATAGCTTCTTATTGGCTTCCCTGTGGTCTCTTCACTGGGATTCTGGCTTGATCTTTTGCTGCCAAAGTGCTCTCTGGAAAGATCCATGCTGTGCATCCGATGGGTATTTAAGAGCCTCAGCCTCTCTCTCTCTCTCTCTCACACACACACACACTTTCTCCATCTCTAAAATGCATTACTGATATATCAACGTTTCCATCACCGCAAGGAATAAGGTCGAATCATCAGCAGAGAGGTTCTCAGAAGGCATGTCCTCAGCCCGGGGTTATCATGTCAGTCCAAACCACACGGCAGCACCCAACCTCATCCTGTTTCTCACACATCGAAGAGCAGCTCACCACACATTTCATAACTGCAAACACTTTCAAAACAAAAACACCAGCAACAGCGAGTTTCAGATTGAGCCATTAGCAGCTTTTGGATGCTGCGCTTGTCAAACAGGCGACAAGACAAACAACCTGTTTACCGAGGAGACACGGACGAATCTGGGTGGCATTTAAGGACCTAAAAGCGAAAAAATGAAAAAGGTATTCGATAAGGGGGCGTTCACGCAGAATGCGCTTTTCTTTTCCATTGCGCTAATTTCCCCTTGTCTTTATAAATAACTGCGTTAGATGATACAAGGTAAAGTTTCACACAAAAAAGGGGGATTTTGTGCTACTAAACCTCCATGTGTCATGTTTTTCAAAGCAAAAACACTTTTTGAACGGCCTCTTAGAAGTCAAAAGAAATTTGAAATAATCGAACCGTTAGGGGCCATAGAGAATGCATCCTTGCTTTGAGAAATGACAAAAGTGCCAGTGAAATGGTTAAAAAGGTCTCCAGTTGCTTATTTTCTTATTTTAAATTGAGTACCATGATTTTAGTCCCTTGATGTATTTTTTCGTAAAAAACTAACAAAAAAATAAAAATAAATAAATAATAGTAATAATGAAAAATGGATTTGAATTCATAGCTCATATCATTTCAGGAGGTGGTCTGGGATGCATTTTGGTTGTTGAAACCAAAATAATAACCATGCTAGAGCATGTTATAGGCTTTATGATGTGTTACAGTCAGATATGTCAGTGCTAATGCAACACACGCCACCGCGTACGAGTGGACATCTCTTCAGCAAGTCAAAGTTCAAACTGCTGCAAAGGAAAGTAAAAGTCGCAAATGTTTAAAACGCGCTCATCTTAATTAAAAGTAGTTTGACCAACTTATCTTTCCAGTCCAAATGCAGCTCTCTGTCCTGTTGAGGTCTTTCCTCTTGAAATTAGCTGATGAGGAATAAATTGCACCGCATATCTGTTGCTTTCGTTGAGATGATCTTCGCATATAGTGTGATAATTACAGTCTGCGTGAACCAGACGTTTGAAAACAAATTTAACTTATGTATTGTGACGCACTTCCGAGAGCAACAGAATACTGAATAAGGAAAATAAAGGAACGTGGCTTGTTTTTTCTACTTCAAATCGACTGGATATAGCAAAGAAGGCGTTTCATTCAGAAATGAACGCTGACAATTGGAGGGGCGTGGTTAATGATGTCACGCTCACGCCCAAGCCGTCAAACTGATGTCATCAGAAAAGCCTGTCGTTTTGGAGCTGTTCACCACAAAAATATCAATGTGCGCTAACAAACTTAATATAGTCAATTTTGATTTCACATGGATTTTAAGGATCTATACATTTTGCGGAAATATTTTACAATAATAATATCAATATTTTTTATATTTTGGTGCGCGGTCGGATCTAATTTCTTAGAAATCACTTCTGCACCTTTAAGCCATGTCACTTTTATTTACAGTGCACAATTTTAAACAACATATTGCTTTGAAACAAGCAGCTCTTCGGTCATTAAAAAGCAACGTCTATTTCAATTAGAACAATTTTAATATCTACTATAAAGCAGCTCACCAGTGTGTTTATGTTTTACTCTCACCTTAACTCAAGGGACTGAACAGAAGAAATTAACCAGAGAAGATCTGCAGGCCAAAGAAGAATTTCAAATTCATCTGATTTGTTGAAAACTAATTCTAGGAGATGTTGATGTCACATCCTTTAACAGTCCACTTAAAAAGGAAGAAGAAAGCCAACAACTATGACAATGTTCACTCATCAGGAACAACATAATTCTGGATTTTCCTAAGTATGTGACATTTATGGCATAGAATCTTGAATGATTTATTGGTTGCAAGCTGGTCTGTTACTGTAGGACATTACATATTAACACACCTAAAAATGATGCTTCATGTAATGTGTTACATGTTGGTCAGGTGGCCTCTTGGCCGCTCCTCGGCCAATGAAAGCTGCAATAAATTCAAAACCATTTGATGTCATTTCGATATTGTAAGAACCTATTATTTAATCGTCACAGACCAGAAGCTGTTTGTTCTTCAATTCTGGGCTCTTTAAAACAAAGGTTCCAAAAGAGGATTTTTTTACAGCAACGCCACAGAAAAAAACATTTTTGGCTCCCCAAAGAACTTTTGTGCATTGAAAAAAACGAAAGGTTCTTTACAGAACCATCGAAGCCAATTAAGTACCTTTATTGAAACGTGACAGAGTGAAGAATGTTACTCAGCATCTGATTTCCTGTTTAGCGCGTCAAGGGCCAATCTTTATCATATCGCAGTCGGACTCATTCCTGAGCACGTTAAATCACAGCAGAGAAGCTGAGCGGAATGTATTGATGAGCTTGTAAAAGCAGCCTGACCTGGAGCTAAGGTGAACGCCAACGAACTGCAGACTCCTGCGATTTTATTGGCAAACGCCTGGAATGTGCTCAGGGCAAGCAGCCAGGCCGCATTAACAGACGGACTGCTGACTTCCCAGAATACCACCACTCTGCAAGTCCATTCCGGAAACGGCTCTCGCTCTATATCTGTGCAGGGGATGAATTAAGTGCCGTGATGTGGTTTTCCTTCTATCACTCACTCATCCTTCAAAAGCCTAGATATCTATCCTTCCCCCCAGAGCTTTGAGAGTTTTGATGCCAGATTTGTAGTGCTCTTAGAGGAGGAAAGAGCCCCCAGCGCTCTAATGGGCCGAAGCAAACCACGCGCCACATTCTCAACGTCCACCTCAAACCTCATGTTGCATTTAAAGAAATGAAATACTAGCAGTAACATAAGTGAAAGCAAATGGGAAATTGTGTATATGAGAACGCATATTGAGCTCTTTGCATGCAGACTATGTATTTTGTATGGGCAAGTGTCTTTATACTACCAAATAGTTATAAGGAAACTGTTATTTCTATGGAGGATACTCATGATTATGTTCATCAGAGACCAGAACACCTAGATGCACTCTGTGGACCGATCACCAGATCCTGATGCACACACACACTCATTTACACTGACACAGCTGCGTTTAAAATTGAACTGGAAGTTAAGTGCTGGGCGTCCGGTCAGAGGAGAACTGGCCCCAACTGAGTCCCAAGGTTTTTTTTCTACATTCTGTATGGATGGGGTTTTGGTTCCTTGCCGCTGTCGCCTCTGGCTTGCTTTGTTGGGGACACTTGACTTCTAGTGATTATCGTCGAATTGATTACAGAGACTGTCTCTGCGCTTAATAACAAATTGTTCACTCTCGTCATTATACAGCCCTGTCATTGTATTCTTCTGCTTTATACTGTTCAGTGCTTTGATGCAACCTGTGTTGTTAAAAGCGATATATAAATAAAAATGATTGATTGATTGATTGATTGATGAGATGCACAGTAAATAAAAGGTTTCAAATTTATAAATCAATAGATCGTCACTGTTTACAGCACACACACACACACATATATATATATATATATATATATGTACTTTAAAAAGTGAATTAAATGTATTTTTAAAACTAATATATTTGTTTTATATAATGTATATACATAAAAATATATTTTAAAATTTAAAATAATTATAAAATATTGGAATTCTCTTTATTTTAGCAAACCCATTTTGAGCGTATTTTGAAATATATTTACCTTATATATTATTATTACCTTATAAAGCAATACCTTAGGAATTTCTGAGTAATACATGCATTAATTCAGTTTACTGTATAAAAATAAAGCAATTTTCATTGTGTAATGGAACACCCTAAAATGTTAATTTGGCTGTTATGATATTGAGCAAATAACAACATTTCAAACTTTATTTATAATAATTATACATAATATAAATAATTATCTTAGTTTTTAATAATTTTTTTGTTTTAGTTTTTTATAAAATGCTTTAGAATTTGCAATCCCAATAATAATATGAATCGAAAATAATTTCTGCTTTATACACATAACATCACACAGTGTCACAAAGTAAATATTTTCCAGATAAAAAGTTTAAAACTTTAGTGCAATAACAATATAAAAACTAATTATTAAATTCAGGAAACAACATGTTGACTTAATAATATCACAATAATGAGATGACATGTTTTTTCATATGTGGGCTTTGTTGGCATCGCTTTGAAAACCCCAGATTTAAATGAATATTTTTGGCCCTGACAGCTGGAAAAAAACGCCCCGCCTAATTTGGATGCAGGCGGACGGAAACGTTGAGAGGATTTGGCTGGGATGCTTGATTAGAAAATACAGAGTCTGAGGCTTGGGCCTTCAGGCGGTTACATTATGGAGAAGGTATGTGCAGGTGGCAGAGCTCAGCCAAAAGGACTCCGAGAGATTCCCTCCCCAGCGACAGACAGAAGGAACGGGATGAGCTGTACGGTCTCTGCCTGCCACACACAGATACCCAGCTGCTCTCCTTTCACAACTCGTCTGTGATTCAGAGCAGGAGTGAGACACTGTCTGGTGGTTTAGGACTGCGTCTGCTCTTCATGACACGCTCACGAGTTCTGCCAGGCAGGGAAGAAAAAAAAAAGAAAAGAAGAAAAACAGCGATGAGATACATGATGAATGTAGGACAGGAAGGCCACAGCCAGACAGAGTCTTAGACAGCCGTAAACCACTTTCGCAAAGGCAGAGATTTGTTGCGTGTAGGCGAGAGACCACAAGCGTTTTGCATGCGAACACGTCGAAGATGTTCGGTTTCGTAAAAGACTTCAATCCCGACCCAGACGTTAAAGCTTTGCGCATTACATATTACGCTCTCCGTCTCGCCCTGTTGGCAACATTCGGCCAAATGCGCGCTGTAATTAAAAACATGCGGCGGTAGGGAGGACTTGTCCGTGCAGATTGGGAAAAGGACGGCGAGTTTAAGCTCATCCAGGGTTTGGATCCGAGCCCGGTGCACCAGAAAGCCCGGCCGCGAAGGTATCGGCGTCTACACAGGCTTTCTTGCGAGGCTCTACCTCCCGTGAACCCCCGGACTCGCACATTTGTGGGAGAATTGGCAGCTGTCTGAGAGACCGTCTGCCTTTGTGAAACGCTGCAAAGCACATTCCACCGCGTCTGTGGTCAGACAGTTGTTTTTATCAGTATTTAGGGGATGAATGGTGGCGGATGGGGTTGTTTGGGTGCCTGGATTTGCCGGATCTGTAAATAGGGGAGGGTTGAGACATCAGGCACCCGGCTAACACTTCTGACAGCCTCAGACCGTCTGACATCACAGGCAGAGGCGCCACTGACGTCGAGGGTGGTGAAATCTGGCAGAGGAGAAAATAACTCAAATTGCTTTCGTTCTAGACTTCATTGTTTCTGGCGAAACAAATATTTGCGGTGCGCTGAGCAAGTGCGACAGCAAGCTACTGCCTATTTTTATGCACAACACGCACAGAGAGTTACATATTACAAAAAAAAAAGTTGCGCTGTCGAAATTGCATTGAGTCACATTTTACTATTACAATAGTCTTCAACCACCTATTTTTAATTTGCAATTTGGGATAACGCATTACAAAACGATGGATCGAAATGCCAAGATACACACAGATTCTAAAAATGCACATAAAAAAATGCATGCACTCAACAAAGCAAGATACATTTCTTATCCGGTAAGAAAACATTCAAAGCTTGTAATTTATTGTATTTTTTGTTTCACGATATTTAGCGCAAGTTCATCTGGAAGTATTTCATACGTTCAAACATACATTAGTTTAATTCTGGTAAATAAAACAAACCAATTTTTATTTCATTGAATCTGAAACTTCCGGTGTGTGGGAAATTTTCAAATAAAAAGAAGCTTTCTGCATGTTTTACACGCTTGATGTTAATTGCATTATGCAAGTCGCTTTGGTCTACAAGTTGCAGCGTGTTTCATTTTTGAAATACACAGTAAGCAGTGGTTACGATCCAAAACAACATTAATTCAGTTGACTTTGGAGTTTGATGCAATTTTAATGCAATCTCCCTTTGTAGTCCCTTGCATAACACGTATTTGTGGTGTGTTAGGTGCTTTCTAAGTGTCTTTGAATGCAAGCTACCTGTTATTTTGTGCATCCTAGACGCTTATAACCAGTGATTACAATCAAAAACAACATTATTTTAGTGCACATTGAATGCAATTTTGAGGCAATTATTCTTTATGCGTTTTGGCTAAGCAAACTATCTGTGGTGTGTTATGATCACTAAATAGTGGCCACGATCATAAACAACCTCTAAATACACTTTTAGATGCACTTTAAATACAATTTTGGGTCTGTTCATCACAAAAAGCATCAAATGACTTCATATGGCTGAAATGTAATCTACTTGTATGCTTTAAAAAAAATTTGATGGCCACATTTTTAATACTCGTATTTTCATTTAGGCACAAACAAGAGATCAATGTCATCAAATACCATCTCATAATCAAATGCAACACATAAAGGAATAAGAATTTTATGTTTTTTGATACTTGAATGTCTTTTAGATATTGATTTTATTGCTGTCCCAGGTACATTCTCAAATCTTAAAATACGAAAATCCATTAAAAAAAACAAAACAAAAATAAAGAATTTTAACATAAAAATATATTTAAAATGGTTTCAAAATGTGAAATGTATACAAAATTTTAAAGTGTGAAAATTATTTTTTAATCAGGATTATACTAGGAATATACAGAAGTCTAGTAGTATAGTAATATACTAAGTCTAGTAATGATTTATCAAATGTACACAAAACACAAATCTACCAAAACACCCCAGTAGCACATCAAAATCACAAAAAAACTACTTTCATCTGTGCTTATGTAATTAAGAAGTGCTCACAGTCTACAACATTACTTCAATTTATACTACGGGGCCGTTGGATGCTTAAATCGGATTGGCTGACAAATGTTCTAAAGTGTGCAGCGAACGTAGTTCCAGGCAACACTTTCTCTGGGATGATTTTATTCACTAAAGGCCATGGATGTCACTTCTCCATACACAGAGTAACCCCATCAAGTAACACTTTCTTGGGCATGATTTTCTGAATTTTTCAAAATTTTTCCATGACAACGTAAAAGTTGCTCCTGGGTAAATGACCCACCTCCAGGGACGCGGGAAAATCTGAATCACACCCGGGAGGAGGCCACTAGCTCGGACTGACTCTGAGCTTTGGAGAGGGTGGAAGTCACACCTTTCCCTGATTTTCACACTTTGGTTTTTTCAACAAGGGGCCTGGGCCCAAACGCTTACCCCGTCAAAGTATCACTCTATTGGGCATGATTTTGTTCCGTAGAGACCCTGGACGTCACTTCTCCATAGGACCTGGGCTCAAACACTAATCATATCACTTCGCCAAATGATATCCATTATTTCAAAGTTCTTACAACAGCAAAACAGCCAAAACCCACAATGAAAAATATAGAATCGACATGATAAAAATGACAGATCATTTCCATGTTTTTGTCGCAATATTATGAATTATTATGTATGGAAAGCACATACTTTATCTCTCCCGCTCTCTCCCTCAGAGACACACGCGCAGTTTGCACACATTAGCGCTACTCTGACGATCTTATCCGTAACATCAACTTGGCAATATTAATAACGTTAGAGACTTTAGCTGGAGATGCACAGATTCACAGAGGTAATTCACATGCTCTCTCTCTCTCTCTCTCTCTCTTTCTCTCTATCACACACACACATGTTGGCATCTGTGGTTTATGGGGACTCTCCATAATGGTTCATAATGGTGCATAATGGTTTTTATACTGTACAAACTGTATGCGCTGTTGCCCTACACCAACCCTAAACCTAAACCAGAATACTACAGTCATTTTAGACACCATTTAGTATGTTTTTGAGACTTTTGAATTATGAGGACATCGGCAGTGTCCCCATAAACCACCTTCAAATTGTAATACCTCTCTCATACTCAGGTCGTTAAAAAAATTTGCGTCCCCATAAACCACGAATGCCATCCCGCCCCCAAACACACACTCATTTGTATGGTATCAATGGCTCAAGCCTCCGTTACTAGGTCTAAACCAACGTTTCGTAATTAACAACGGAGGCACTGGATGAGTTGCGGAAGAAATAATCCTGCTCACAATACCGTTTCAAGTACGAAAACCAACAAATGTCTCGAGGTGTGACAGCAATAGTATAAGCAGAATAATCAACTAAATTATTAGAGAAATAATGCACACCCCAAGGTGTAATCACCAATCCGGGTGATCTTTTTTTTTTATTATTAATTCAATTATTCTTTAAACATTTAATTAATTTTTTTATGTGCCTGAATCATTATAATCCTCATCTCTAATTTATCGTGACGGGTCGCTCTCCTAAGCCGAGCAGAATCTGAACTTCAGTTACCTCTGAGGTAACAGCAACACCACAGGATTTAATGCGCTCCTATCCTCTCTAGAGTTCCAACCAAAATAGCACTCAAGCAAATGGGTATTGCTTACAACAACTTTAACCCTTACGCTGACGGTGTCAGAGCTCAAAACGGATCAGACGAAACACGGTTGTCTCTTGTTCTCAAACAGCTAATTATCTTCGTGCATCTCCTGCGCCGAGTCTTTCAGTGACCCATTTTCTGCTAACCTCAATTTTCTGCGTAAAAACCTGCGCTGATGCAGACACTCATTTTTTTTCAGGAGGTCACGGAGAACCGATTGAGCTGGGGAACGATTTGATGAAATTATCTTGTTGCGTAATATCGCTTAACCTTGAATTGATGCTACGTGTTAAGAGATGAACAAAACAAACTAAAAATAATGACAGCCAAACTAAAAGAACTAATAACCTAAATGAGCAAGTATAAAGACTTGAAACAGAGCAAAATATCAGGAAAAAAAGTGTGCGACTCACTTCCCTGTGATATTCAAAAACAGTTCAGTTTCCTCTTTATTTATTGTATTAAAATATACAATTTTATAAAATAACACGCACACAAACCCACACATATAAATAATACATGTATATGCTTCTATTTATGTGCGTACACAAAACTGTATACACACACACACACACACACACACACACACACACGTACACTGAACAACATTAAACACTTTTGTTTTTCATTTTTGTTGTTCGTTTTTTTTCATGAGCTGAACTCAAAGATCTAAGACTTTTTCTATGTACGCAAAAGGTCTATTTCCCTGAAATATTGTTAATAAATCCAAATCTGTGTTAGTGAGCACTCCTCCTTTGCTGAGATAATCCATCCACCACACATGTGTGGCATATCAAGATGCTGACAGCATGATTATTGCACAAGTGTGCCTTAGACCGGCCACAATAAAAGACCACTCAAATACTAATTTATCACGAAGCACAAGGTTACAGATGTTGCATTTTTTGAGGGAGTGTGGCGTGCTGACTGCAGGAATGTCCACAAGAGATGTGAACTGAATGTTGATTTCTCTTCCATAAGCCATCTCCAAAGGCATTTCAGGGAATTTGGCAGTATGTCCAACTGGACCCGCAGACCATGTGTAACCTCACCAGTCCATGACCTCCACAACATCTTCACCTCCAACAGCTGTTGCAACAATCGCATAACCAAAGAATTTCTGCACAAACTGTTAGAAACCATCTCAAGAAACTCATCTGCATGCTCATCCTCCTTTATATTATTAAAATATAATATAACACACACACACACACACACACATATATACACACACACACACACACACACACATATATTATATATATATATATATATACACATACATATATACATATACATATATATATACGTATATATACATATACATATATATATATATATACATATATATATACATATATATATATATACACACACACACACATACATATGTATATATATATATATATATATATACAAATATACATATATACATATACACACACACATATATATATATATATACACACTTTACATTTAATAAATATACAGACCCTTTGTATTAATAATACAATTTTGTTGTATATATATATATACATACACACACACACACATACATACACACCCCTATTTTATATTCATTTTATTTTTCAACATTTAGTGAAACATACATACACATATAGTATGCATAATGGGAGATCTCATCAGTGAAACTCATTACTCGTGGCCTCTCCCCCATTGCACAATTATCTACATATAGAGTCCACCCCCCACTCTCCACACACACACACACACACGCTGTGCCCGCACCACTGCATGAATCATATAGATACAGCTCTTCACATGGATCCTGGCAGCTGCCACCTGCTTTGGCACTGATTAAGCAAATCTCACAGATTAACAACAATTCCTTTAAAATTCCCTCAAAAGCATACAAGTCCCCTTTAAGAGCAGCAAGCGCGTCCAATTAATTGACGCCCCTCATTTTGTGCCCTTTAACTCTTGCCAAATGAAAGCAATCACACTGAGCTCATTGTAACGCCTGCGGTCTCACTTCGTGTTCTTCATATTCTGACCTTTCAGCTCCATACTGCACACTGGTACAAGAAAGCACGACGTGATCACCGCATGCAGAAAACTTCAGGCTCCTCTGAGAGGAGGATTTTCTGACCAGAACCCAGGGAGAGAGAGAAATGCTGGCGGGGTCCCAGCCCCCATCCTGAGCTCCGTCCGCGGGTCTCGTATGGGCAGCATTTGGCCGTCTGAATGTGCTGCTATTCTGCACAGCGGGCTCTCGTGAAAGACTCTACCTGCTGTTGAGATATTGTGCACGTCGTTACGAACACAGTGTTCCATGCACACAAACGTTCGTGGCTTAAAATTTCCTTTTTGATATAAAAATGTTCACAAAGTCACATATTTTACTGCCGAAGGTGAAGATTATGCACACAAACCTCTGGGTTCAGTCGAAGGCCATACTGTAATATTACATGATTGCATTGCTTTAATCCTTTTAAAAAAATGATGATCACATAAAAATGAATTACATTATTTTTTTTCCATAAAGGGGTTGTGCAATCCCTTGGCGGTACTTGCCCCGAAAAACCAGCTGTATCACTATTAACAAGAGCTACTGTGGTCATACATACATTATTTTTATATTTTTTGTATATAGTGTGTTTGCAGTAATGTACTGTATTACTGATTTATGATGCACCTTTTCTTCAGTTCACAATAAATCTAGAATGTGCTTTTAGACCTATAATGTGAGACAGGGTTATGAGAGACATTTCATGCTTTTTGTAAACAGGTATTGAGATATATTGAGATATATATATATATATATATATATATATATATATATATATATATATATATATATATGTAACATTCACGACCATTCAAACCAAAGTCTGGGTTTGATTTTATAGTAAAATAAATATTCAGCACAGACATTTTGAAACTTGTCGTTAAAAATATATGAAAAGCTTTCTTGTTACTAAAAACTAACTACTATTTATCACGATTTTTCACAAAAATATTAAGCAGTAAAATAGCAAAAACGTGTCTTGAACACCAAATCAATGTATTAGAAGACTTTCAAGTATCATATGACACAGACTTTAGTTTGAATTATTTAAATAAGCTACATACACTGCCACTGAAAACACTGGGGGTGAATGAGATTTTATATTTGTTTAATTTTTTAAAAAGATGGGTTTTGTTTTTAAGGCATGGATACTATATTATAGAGCAAGAATGCATTTATTTAATCAAAAGTGATGGTAAATACATTTAAATAGTTTCTGCAAAAAATATTATAAACTTAATTATTTATATATAACAAAACATTAACCTGTTGGTAAGACACTTTTTTAATGAACTGGCTTTCCATCAAAGGAATAAAATTGTATCTTAATATACATTCAAACGGAAAAAGCTTATTTAAATTGCAATAATTTTTACTATAAAGGAAAGGATCAATATTATTTTTTTTTAGTTTGGGTAAGACGTTTTTTTTTAAATACTAAACATGATCTTGGGCATATTGATTTATTTAAGTGCTTATTGCTACTCATGAAGCTTGTTGATCTGGCCTATGCTATTACTTACCTAAATAATCAGATATCAACCCAGCAACCAAACAGAAACACCCTGGCAACCACCTTGAATCATGCCGATGGCTTTTAGACATCATGTTATGTCAGAAAAGTGCAGTGCGGCGATAAATGACCCCCGAAACTCGCCCTCATTAACACAAACGCAGAGTCAAAGCACCCAGCAGCGTCAATCTACGATCAGCTTCCTCCAACCAAATCACATGGTCAATCTCTGTCCTGGAAGCACAGGCAAGGAACAACCGGTCTTCTCACCTTAAAAGACCGGCTGTTGCACTCAGCGGCCGATCTATCTGACAGACATTCTGCTCCTCCCACGCCAGTTCTGTTCCGCTGTGTTCTGGCACAGTGCACCTCTAATCAGGGTTAAATTAAGCGTCAGCTCTGCCGTGCCGTACAACAGCCACTTCAAGCATCCTCAGCTCTCCCGAGACTCAGTGAAAGCTTAAAGTGGAATGCGGACAAGTTTGTTGGCAGATTATGACCCTATACCATCTGCAACCCTTTGAGTTCAAAGCATGCCACCGATGAATAATGCATGTCCGTGCTTGCGCGACCTATAGCAGTGCAATAAGTGGCTCCGGTCCACCACATGCCGCTAAAAATGCAGTTTCAAGGCACATATTAGATGGAGAAATCAGCAAGATATGACACATTTCATGCAAAGTTAATGCAATCCGGCAAAGTCTGACAGATAAAACTCATTTGCATGCGAGTACACCTGACTGGTCCGTCACAGCAGCAAAATTGCATTCTTATGCAACAAGCTAATTATCCTGAATGTGGCTTTTCAACTTCTTCCTATTTCCACGATTGAGCAAAACTGCAGAGCCCCTACAGTCACACTTGTAGAGACAGACAGTAAATGTTTAATTACTGAAATATTTCAAATGGAAAAATATTGTTTTACCCAATATTCATATTAGCATCAATTGCTTTTGTTTGTTTTATGATTGTTTTCTTTTTTGATGCAAACACACAGAACGTGAAATTATTCGATTTTTTTAATTATTATTAGATTATTTTTATTTCATAAAAGTATTCTTTCAGCTGACACAGTAAAAAATGGTCTTAGAAATCGCAAGATCATGAGTTTGATTCCCAGGAAATACATGAACTGATAAAATGTTACGTATATAATAGCAAATGCATAATGTATATATGAAAAAATAGGCAGAAATATAAATATTAGGTCAATATATTAAGTAAATAATTTTAAATATTTTGTATTTATACCTAATATAATATATACCTTTTTTTTTTTAAATACTGTACTTTTAAATAGTTTTTATTAAAAATAAAATGTATTTTTCCCCATATACCTATATATATATATATATATATATATATATATATATATATACATATACACATATACCTTATATATATATATATATATATATATATATATATATATATATATATATATATAAAAATATGTAAAACTCTTTTTCTGCAAATGTACTTTTAAACTTTGATCTCAAATTGATTTTTGAATTGTTTTTATGTTAAATTAAATCACAATTCTTGCATGGGTTTCATCTGTCAAATAATACAGGGCTGCACCAACTTTGCAATGCAATCTGCCACCAAACTAGCGCATTATATCTTGCGTTATGTGCATCATATGCCGTGCAGCGTGCGTTCAGGACGGTCGCTCTCGTGCATGATCGTGCACAGATGGCAGGTTGCATGTGAGGCAGCAGTGCAGGCAGATCACGCATGCATTCACGCACACTGGCAACAAAACAAACACACCATGACAACCAAAAGTCACCTGACGCGGTTTCCTGGAAATAGTGTGTGACTGAGCGTGTGGCTGTTGTATTGACGAGAGCCAGGATCTCTCCAGGGACACTTTCTGGAACCGTTCCTCTAATTATACATGCGTCGTCATTAAAACCCTTAACACGCTCCGTACAGCCATACTATAGCACAATCTGGCACAAAGAGAATGTGGTATTATATTGGACATTGAGTAATTGTATAGAATATTCCAGAATAGTATATATGTATACATATGTCCGACTGTCTGCAAAGCTGTTTCACCAAAAAAAAAATTCACAATTAATGCTGTGTTACAATTTAAAACGCAAAAAAGAGAGCGACTGTCAATTATTGTCTTCTAAAAACAATGAAAAAGTCTACACAGCTTTCTATCTGCAATCAGAAAGAGAGAAGTACAGTTCATTTCTGCTGATTCTTCGTGACTGCTGCTGAAATGTTAGTCATTTTGAAACTTCTGTCATAGTAAATTAGTCAGAATTAGCTTGTTTGCTAAAACCCCATCCTGCGAAGACGCTGTTATACTGTTATACTCAACGTGGCCATTAGAAACGAAGGAGAACTGTTCTCACTGCTGTCAAACACAACAGCAGCAAAATAGCTTTCTTACACAACAAGCTACTCATGATGCTGAATGTGGCTTACCAACTTCACACCCTCAGCTTCCTGTTTCCCATCTCTAAGCAAAAAAGACAGGAAGAAACAATGGAGAAAGAAACCATAGAAACACCTACAGAACCACGCCCAAAAAAAGAAATATTTCAAAAAATATATTTCATTAGATTTTTTTATATCACTATATATATATATATATATATATATATATATATATATATATATATATATATATATAGAACAAAAATAAATATACATACACATTATATATATAATATATATTATATAAAATGTATAAGAATAAAGCGTATTATGTTAACAATATTACTGTTGCATTTTAAAAAGTACACTTTCCTTGATCAATGACAACATTTCTATTATGTATGGAGTGTATATATATATATATATATATATATATATATATATATATATATATTTTGAGTGAGGTTTTGAATCATGCATCCATAATTTATTTTATATATATATATATATATATATATATATATATATATATATATATAAATAAAATGTATTATTTTATAATAAAATTGACTTACATTAAATTTGAAATAGTGTAAGCAAATTTAATTTTACATTTACAAATTGCATAAAAAATTCAAAGATGAAAATTTTAGATTTTAACCAATATTAGTATTAGCTAAGCATGTTAACGCCTTAAATATCTAACATTTATTAAGATACAGAAATCAGAATTCGTGGTCATTTCGTCTTTATATATATATCTCCCCTGGAAATTTAATTTTAATCACTTCAATCACAATTCACGTTGATATCTGTTGTCACATAGGTATATTTTTTGGAGTGCCGTTCTATAATAAATAATACTACTACTAGTACTAATAATAATAATAAGGCTTTAAGGCTCTCTGGGGTCTTTAATATGCAATATGCATAGTTTGCAAACATTGCAGGCCAATCATAAAAGCCCCGTTATACGCTTCCAGTTAATCTGCATGTGCAGACGAGGCAAACCCTGCTCTGCCCCATCACGAGAAGGGGATGCGAAGTGACAGCAATGAAATTCTGCAGCCACTTGCCCCGGGATGCATGAGGGCGTAATGCAGAAACAGCTTGGCGCCAGTGGCGAGTGCAATCATCACGGCGTGCAGCGAGAGCATAGCTGGTCTTCGTTTCGCCCGGGCTCCTCCGGGACGACAGAGCTACGCGCACCTGCCGGATTTTCACTGGGTAACGTTGACCACTGTCATGCTCTATTCCCATTAAATTACAGGTCCGCTGCCAGCCGGATGAACTCCGCTCAAATCCCAACCCCCTTAACGGCTGTGACTGTTGTCAAAATGCTGCCCCAGCGTGTCAGAAGCCCGCTGCTCAATGAATAATGAAGTACTTCACGGCCTCACGCTGGTGTCAGCAACTGTAAGAGGACTTCAGGTGATTATTGGAAAGGCTCATGCGGTCTGCAATATGCTTTTTTATGTATAAAAAGCATGGGTTTTCGCAAGAGCATTAGCGGAGTCATGTCATTGAGCAATGTCATGTCACTGCGAAAAGGTCAAGCTGTTCATAATTCCTTTTTTTTTTTTTTTTTTTTTAAATGCTACAACATAATACATCTATGTGCACTATATGTGCGTTAAAACTAGGAGGTTTCTAAAATATTGAGCTACTTGTGAAATAAAAATTAAAAAATAAATAAATACATTTTCAAATGCTTTGACCCTGTATCATTCATTATCTTTTATTTGTGAAACATTAAGACATAATCGACAGAATGTCCAAATTTGTTTCCCATATAGTTAATCTTAATGGTGACTCAATTTAAAATTGAATGCATTCTAAATTCCAATTCAAGTCATTTTGAATTATGATAAAAGAAATCAGTATGTTAGAATTTGAATTTATGGAAGCAATTAATGCAGTTCATTAAATGCAAAAAAAAACGTCAAATTTCGTCGTGAAAAATCTTGAAGGTTATTAATTTTTTTTATGATGAAAGGAAGAAATGGTGACTATAGAAATGTATATGTATGTTAGTTTATAAATTAGAGGTCTTTCAAAATGATTGAGAAACAAACACAGAACTGACAAAATATAAATAAAACTAAATTCTGAATTCTGAAATGCAAACTTGTAGAAAAAAAAGATAAAAATTGTGCAATTATGTACAATAAAAATTTAGTACAAAATTTAGGTTTGCATTTCACAATTCTCAATGTGTTGCAATTCAGTTTTGTGAAAAGTAAGTTTTTGTTTTAAAATTCTGATTTCTTCTTGAAGTTTCCCTCCGAATTGTGAGATGCCATGTCTCAATGACCTTATATCTTATTTTTTATAATTAAAGTGCTGTCAAACGATTAATCGCAATTAATCATGTCCAAAATAGTTTTTTTTGCAAAAATAATGTGTTTGTGCATATTTTATATATATATATATATATATATATATATATATATATATATATATATATATATATATATATATATATATATATATATGCATACAAATACAGCATATATTATGAAAATATTCACATGTATATATCTATATTTATATACTCATATATATTAAATGTATAAACAAAATTTTTCTTAAACATATATGTGTATGTGTATGCATAATAAATATACACAGTACACACACATGTACCATGAAAGCTAAAACTTTTATTTTAGATGCGATTAATCACGATTAATCATTTGACAGCAGATTTTTTTCTTTTTATGTAAATAAAGTCAATTAAATTCAGCTTCCTGTGGGTTTTTTTTTTGCAGCTCATGCGCTGAAATGGATACTTGTGCAATACAGCGCATGAGTCATCTGATTTGACAGTACTTTTATTGTCCTTTGGGACGCTCGGCAGCATGAATCGCCTTCTCTTTTTTTCAACAAGCAAACAACTCTGTGAGTGATGTGGGCTTCTGATGCACAGCGTCGGTCAAATACTCAACATTCTTTACAAATCGAGGCATCTGTTGCTAAGTAAATCGTTTTTGTGGTTAACTTTCTGGATATCTATCGGGTCGTGGAGGTGTAGAATGAGAGACGGAGATGAGGAATGTTTCAGGCTCATGTGAAGCAGCGATAGATGGGAGAAGGTTTGGGGAGTAACGGGGCTGGGGTTTCTTGAAGATCATCAAATTGCCCTCGGTGTTTGCATATGGATGTGGGAAACGGGCCGGTGTGTGTGTGTGTGTGTGTGTGTGTGTGTGTGTGTGTGTGTGTGAGCCAGGGTTTCATGAGCACAGAAGCGTTGATAATGATAATTAATCTCACAAAGGCTTGATTCATGGGCTACTGTGCTCTAGTTAGTAACATGTTTCGCTGGGGAAGTTTTACTTGTAACTGCTTAATTATTTTCAACACAAAAGAAGATTAAACGCTCAGATCCGAAACCTAGTGAGCTGCCTATACAAAGACGGCACTTTAACACAGCAGAGGTATGCTGTCTATCAGTGCATAAAAATCATAAATCACTCCTGTCCCATAATGCAGGATCAGTAAAAAAAAATAAAATAAATAAAATTATTAAAATAAATAAATCTAAGATAGAGGGCAAGAAAAAGCTAGTGAAAATGATTTAATATTAATTAGAAAATATTTAATATAATATAAATTAAAATATGTTGTTATTATTTAATATTAATTAGAAAATATTTAATATAATATAAATTAAAATATGTTGTTATTATTTTGAAATTAAATAATAACATTAAATAATAATAATTGTAAACAATATATATATTTTACCACCAGTCCTATAAAGCAGTGCAGCAAGATCAGATAAAAAAAGGGAAAATATATTTAAAAAAAAATAAACTAGAGGTAAAGAAAAAGATAATTATGAAGTGTGATTTTTATTATAAATAAAATAATTTACATTTATATTATAATATTACATATTAAAATATCAGTACAATATGAATATCAATAAAGATTAAATGGCACTTAAAACAAAACATCATATATATATATATATATATATAGCTTGCATGTACGTGACAGTTTTATATATATATATATATATATATACACATATATATATATATATATATATATATATATATATATATATATATATATATATATATATATATATATATATATATATATATATATATATATATATATACACACACATATATACACATATATATATATATATATATATATATATATATAGTGCCCTCCATAATTATTGGCACCCCTGGTTAAGCATATTGTCACACTGAAAATTGTAGAAAAATATAATGTGAGTATAAAATGAATTTTAAGGGGAAATAAAAATCCCTGACTAACAAATAATTATTTTTCATAAAATAACTTGTTCCACAATTATTGGCACCCCTAACAATTCCTATAAAATAAATGTAATTAAAGTATTTCTGTCATTTCTACAGTAGTTTACAAAGTTGATCAGAATATCTAGGAACATTTAATTAGCAATTTATCACTTCCTGCTTCCCTGGGGTATAAATATGACGTGACACAGAGGCCATTTCTCTTATCCACTCTTCAACATGGGAAAGACAAAGGAACACACCATTCAAGTAAGGCAGATGTGTGTCGACCTTCACAAGTCAGGTAATGGGTACAAGGAAATAGCCACCCGCCTGCAGCTGCCCATATCTACTGTGAGAGGAATCATTAAGAAGTTTAAAAAAACTGGAACAGTAGTAAACAAGCCTGGACGGGGACGCAAGTTTATTTTGCCTCCACGCACAGTGAGGAGGATGACAAGAGAAATAAAAAATTCTCCAAAGCTCACTGTTAAAGAACTGCAACAAATGATAGCATCTTGGGGTCACAAAGTCTCCAAAACAACCATCAGACGCTATATACATGCCAACAAGCTCTTTGGGAGGCATGCAAGGAAAAAACCTTTTCTCAGTCACAATCATAAACGCAAACGTTTGGAGTTTGCTAAGCGGCACTGGGGCTTCAACTGGGACCATGTTCTTTGGTCAGATGAGACCAAAATAGAGCTTTTTGGCAACAAACACTCTAAGTGGGTATGGCGGAACACAAAAGATGAGTGTGCAGAAAAGCACCTCATGCCCACTGTGAAGTATGGGGGAGGATCGGTGATGCTGTGGGGCTGTTTCTCTTCCAGAGGCCCTGGGAACCTTGTTAGGGTGCATGGCATCATGAATGCTTTGAAATACCAGGACATTTTAAAGCAAAATCTGGTGGCCTCTGCCCGAAAGCTGAAGATGGGTCGTCACTGGGTCTTTCAGCAAGATAATGATCCAAAACATGTGGCCAAATCTACACAGAAATGGTTCACCACACACAGAATCATGCTCCTCCCATGGCCATCTCAGTCCCCCGACCTCAACCCCATTGAAAACCTGTGGAGTGAGCTGAAGAGGAGAGTAGTCAGGTCACTGGATGATTTAGAGACATTGTGCAAAGAGGAATGGTCGAAGATCTCTCTTTCTGTGTTCTCTAATCTTGTGAAACATTATAGGAGAAGATTAGGTGCTGTTTTGTTGGCAAAAGGGGGTTGTACAAAGTATTAAACATCAGGGGTGCTAATAATTGTGGCACCCATGATTTAAAGTAAAATAATTATTTCTCAATGTGGGATTTTTTTTTCCACTGAATAAATGCACTTGAATTAAAGGTTGGAATTTCCTCTTTTCCATTGTGGTCCTATGTTATTTAGAACAAAACTGATTTTTTTAGAAGCTAAAGAACACATTTTAACCAGGGGTGCCAATAATTATGGAGGGCACTGTGTGTGTGTGTGTATATATATATATATATATATATATATATATATATATATATATATATATATATATATATATATATAAAACTTTGTTGTCAATATAAGCATCTAACGTCAATGTAAAGTCAAACTAAGTTGAGTCTCTAACAGGCGACATGCAGCAAAGTTTCAGAGCTTAAAATGTTCTCTCAACACACACATTTCCAAAGTCGCCCAGAAAAAAGGGAAATGTTCGCAAATTTCTTTCTGTTCTGGACAAACAGCCACAGCAATCACATGAAGTTCTTCTCTAGCGAGGTGCAATGTTTTAGTGGGAACACGAAGAAAAGAACAGGCTGATAAATAAGCTCATTCTAATGGAGCGTGATGTTCCGAATCTGGAAAGTTTTCTTGTTCCCAAACTCTGCTGCCCGTCACAGGGTGAAAGAACACGGAGAACCACCACAGGATTTAACCACAGATAAAAGTCCGTCTCTGCTGTTTATTGTTCCTAACTGAATAAGAGAGACCACTTGAGAGAGAAAAAGAGAGAGAAAGAGAAAAGGCAAACCAGCAGGGAAGCAACAATAACAGAATATGAAAAAGCCTTAACAAGCGTCCTGCTGTTAAACATTAATATTCAAGTTCTGTTCTTTAATGACAAGAATCCATGAAAATTCAAATCTAAGCTAACTAAAACAGATTATCAAATAAAATTTGTAATAGATTTTTACATTTTATGAGGTTATAAGAAATTCTTGGCAACTAGCAGAAATAAAACAAGTATATTTTTATATTTGTTTTTATTTCAGTTCATGTTTATTTTATTTTAAAATATACATACACACACACATACATTATATATATATGATCTTTCAGATCAACTTATTGGCCAACGTTTTGTAAAAAAAACAATTTGTAAAAATTGATTCATGAATGTAATGATGTGTAATATTTATGATCAAGTATGAGAACACCACTAATTATCAGCAAAGTATTAACGTAATGTCTGCCTCTTCAGATGTCAGACGCAAAAAACCAAAATAAACTTCAATAATTGCACTTGGGTGGGTCACAAACAGACTCTGCCTCAGGTTATGTAAGATCCATTCAGGAAAGGATTACCCACAGACAAACTCATAATATCTCATAAAATACCAAATATCTTTGGATATTTAAGGGTAAATAAGCAAACAAATTACTGCTGTTGGTTCTGTTCTCTACCTTCATGGGCCTCCGGTCCATGTTTTCCAGGCTCTCAGAGGATACTGAATCTGATTGGCCCAGTGTGAGAGCGGCAGGAACACAGATCACCATTAACTCGGGCTCATCTGGGGTCAGCCGAGGTGCAGCCCTTGTTGCTTTCTGCGGAAAGGAGTTATTTCTTCATATCTCCCTCAGAACTCAAGGTCAGATCGTTCAAAATAGGTTTACAACGACTGTAAATTTCTTAACTGATGCAACTGACAAAGATAATTCTCAGAAAGGAGATGTTTCTAAGAAACTTTACTGCTTTTGAGAAACATCTGGGAGTCAGTAATGTAGTTTTATTTCCTTTTATTTTATTTTATTATTATTTTTTTTTAGAAATTAGGATGCATTACATTAATCAAAAGTGATATGTAATAGTTAGAATGTTACAAAAGATTTCAAATAAATTCTCTTGTTTTAAACCTCGTTTTCAACATTTATAATAAACAAATAAAACCAAATCAGCATAAAGATTGATGTAACAATTAAGGCTGGACCATTAAAAAAGTAAACGTTTGTAATAATATTAGTAATAATATTTCACAATATTATATTGAAAATTAAAAATGAAATTAAAAATGAACAAAAAAGTATATTGTAATGTAAAAAAAATAATAAAGCCTTACATAAAAATATTAAATTTAAAGCTATTAAATACTATTATAAAAAAACATGAAAAATGAAAAAAAAAAATCAAACATTAAATCTATATAAAAAGCATTAAACATGTTATGTTAAAAAGCATAAAAATGTTATGGTAAATTGTAATAATATTACATACAATAACATACAAATATTCTAAAATAAAAATAATATAAAACAAAATAACAAAAATAATTGTCGTTTAAAGCCATATGTAAAAATCTTACATATTAAATATTACTACAAATAAAATTAAAAAACAGAAACTACATATGAAATTAATTCAATCATTAATTATTAAGACACTTTTTGAGAATTGTAATCAAGTCAATGATGAGCATAAGAAACTTCCTTCAAAAACATTCTTTCGGCCTCTAAATTTAGCTGTACACTTTGTTCGATTTAACACTTACTGTGTTTTTTAGATTATGTTTGTGCATTCTATATATAGCCGTCCCCAGTGAGCTGTTTCTGTCCGTTGTTTGTTGACAATGGTGTCATGAGAGCAGGGGTTACGGGGTGTGTGCGGTTGGGTGTGAAGTCACACACTCCGTCTGAGCGGCTCACACTGAATCACAGCTGCTGTCTGGACACGTTCACCGTACCTCACACCTTCCACAGCTGATATGTCACTCCTGGCCTTCGATCAAGTGGCTAATAGATCTCTCAGATCATCAATCTACATCTCGATGAGGCCTAACGGTACGCCAAACCCTCTGAACCTACAAGCGAAAATCTTGTCATCATTTATTCAGTCTAATGTTCTTCCAGATCTGTGTGACTGACTTTCTCCGGTGGAACATAAAAGAGGACTTTCGAAAGTCAGGAGGACAGCATTGGCTTTCATCGTACGTACATTCAACTTTTGACTTACACTGAAAAAAGTAAGTCACTCAAGATTGATATGGTGCCAATAACAACAGAATATAATCGTTTTTTTGATAAACTGTGCTTTTGACAACATGCACAAACACACACACTTAATCACGCATCCTGCACACGTAAGGACCTTTCCGTTTTATAAAGCCATCATAATTACAGCCTCACCTTAGACTAACCTTAGGCCTCCACCTCTAAAGCCTTAAAGTCAACACCATATCAGAACTGACCCGGGTGACCTTCTTACGATTTGCTCCTGGTCTTATTAAGCATGATTCATCAGCAACTCATAACTATACAGGTTCCTCACTGCCATTTACAGTTCCGTGAAGAACCTTTGACATCCAAGGGATCTTTCCATAGACAAAAAGGTTCTTTATAGTGGAAAACAGTTCTGTTCTACACACTAACAGAGAGGTTCTTTTAAGAATGATTCACTATGAGGTTCTTTGAGGAACCAAAAATGGCTCTTTTATGGTATTAACAACCAAAAAAAGCTTAAAAAACCCTTTGGAACCTTTATTTTTGCTTTTCTGCATTTTTTTTTACATTCACTAAAATCAATTAATTTAATTAAATTAACGTAATTAAATTACAGTGGATGGAACGTCTAATGGACGGAAGTCCGATGGATATCCAAGACGAATAATCCTACATTATTTCCCTATTAATTTGTCTTAAATTATGCAATTAAATAATTAGTTCATTCAAAATAACTATCGGGTCATTATTTAGTCACCGGGATGAGTCTGTCTTTCAATAGCAAATACAATGTATTGCTTCTGAAGTCATACAAAAGCTTTTTCTTAGGAATGAAATTCTTCGTAGGATATTAAATATTTAATTGTGTAGGTCAGTTGATCTCATTTATACACTATTTTTTAAATCTTAAAAAAAAAATAATTTATACTTAACATATTTAACAATAAACAGAATATTTAGCAAATCTGAAAATTAACAGAAAAGTTTCATAAAATAAATTATAATGCTGTGATGCCTAAATTGACTTGGAAAAAAAAAAAATTGAATTTTAATATACCATATTTTAATACCTATCTTTTTATTATCTTGAAATATAATAACGGAAGATAAATGGTAGTCCATCACTAGATTGAAACGTATTACAAGTAACAACCAACAATACACTGCATGGGTCAAAATTATTCATTTTCTTTCATGCCAAAAATCATTGCGATATTAAGTAAAAATCATATTCCATGATTTCCTACCGTAAATATATCAAAACCTCGTTTTTGATTAGTAAAATTAATTGCTTATTTATTCCGATTTCAGACAACGAATAACCCTTAATTGAACCAAAAAGATCCCTTATGCCTGTTTTTTTGGTCCAGGGTCACATATAGACTACTTCGGAGACAGAAAAAAGAAGACGACAGAATTTACATAATTGTGTTGAACTCTTCTTGTAATTGTCGCTTCACGTTTGGGAAGCCGTTGCATGCAACCGAACACTCTTCTGTGACGTTCACCCCCCTCCCCCTCCAGAGATCAGAGCACGAGGTGAGGACGGGGCCGCCACGTCGTTTCCACGGCAACCCGCCAAAGCCATTTGCAGAGGCAGCGGCTCGATCAGCTAATTGAAGCAATCACAGAAGAAACCCGGCCGCTGTGCCGGATCAGCTCACCGTACCCTTCCCCCATCAGCTCGACCCTTCCCCCCCGTCTCCCGCCTTATTCACAATTCAATCAGTCTCCATAATCCATCAGGAACCCCAGCTAATTCAGCCAGCGTGGGCTTTTCTCAGTCATTACAGAGGAGCTGATTGGAACGGTTCTTCAAACTTCAGCAGCGCGTGTACGAGAGAACGAGAGGGCAGGCGCTTTTCCCTGAAGCCGCCGGGCCGGTCAATATATGTGGAGGATGTCAGAGTGAAAGTGAGAGATAAAGATTCCTTCTAAAGTCCACTGAGCACTGTGTGATCTCTTCTCTTCTTTATGACCGCTGCTGGTCGGATTGCATGATATGACCCAACTGAGATCTTGAGTAAAAGGCGCCAGCGGTCTTATGTCAGACCGTACCATATAGTCTTAGGACTTTGTTCAAGATCCAATCCCGTCACATCCTCAATCATGTCAGAATTACATCCTCAATAAAAGCCGTGAGTAAAGTTGATAAACACACACACACACACAGAGCTGAGTAGATTACTTGAAAATTGCAATCCGTTACTGATAACAAAATGACATGACAAAACATTGTGACTGTAAAAAGGATAAACAACATATTGATCTAAAGATGCAAGGAAAAAGAAAACATAATAAAGTGCATTGAAGAGGTTTGCTGAAGTACATGGAGGTTTCCTAAACTGGGACTTGTATAGGATCGGCAGGGGGTTCGCTAGTGTAATGAAATGTAATATTAAATCATTAAAAATAGATATATTAAATATTTTTCAAACAATCAAAATAAAACTGTTCACCCGCATGTCATGCAATCGTTACGTGTTGCTTACAATTTATAACAATATATTAGGTAAAAGAGATTTGACTGAAAAAAAACTCTGGGAACCCCTGCATTGCTAAATAGGAAATAACATATAAAAAACAATATAGAAAATGCTTAGTGCGACAGGGTTGAGTTCAGACTGAGGGACATGAATTTAAACAGTTTTTTATAAAATACCTGGCTTTTTTTTTTTTTTTGGAAAAATATATTTCACAAGAACAGAGCACTAAAAAATGCTTACAGTATTGCTAGAAATCACAATTTTTAAGAAGTCTTTAAGTACAAAAAAAGAGACATCCTCAGTCCCAGAGAAAACCTAAAGTACTATGCGGAGGACGCAAAATAATTTACATCACATGACAGCGTGGTGAACCTGTGAACCGAACTATTTAAACTCTAAAAGTATCCGTGCTATGCATACTTATCTATCTTTGCAAATACATATTGGTTGCATTATTTGCATCCCCGTCAAAATGGTTTTATTAATCATTTCTGGCACTGAATGAAGTCATTTACTGTTCTGGATGGATCACCTTTCCACAGAGCTTGTTGCAACACATTCCGGGATTGCTTTCTCTGTGAAGGACACATTAGAACGATCCAAAAGATGCTATTTTAGAAAGCATTATAATTAAACTGCAGACATTTTGGAACAGTCATCATGAGCATGCATACAAAGCCTACTCACTAGATTATGGAAGAGGCCGCAGAGAGAGAACGTGAGTGTGAGCGTTTACAGTACTTTAAGTTCACATGACAAGACGAACTGACAGCTTGTGGGAGCGTTATTAAAGGGTTTGCAGTGCACGCTTATTACAACGTACGGTCTGTAGCATGTGGTTTTGTGTGTGTGCATGCATGCTAAATGCATTCTGAGTGTAATTACTGTGAGAGTGTGCATGTCAGCAGGAGTCCGAGTGATTTTCCTGGTCTGTAAATACACACACTTATGTGCCACTTTCAGAGGATGGCTACTTTCATGCCGATATGCTTCCTACCACACATTCTTCAAAGGAAAATCTTTATGGCTTGCAACAGAGAATAGTCACAAACACTCACACACATACTAAAGCACACACACACTTTGGTATTTGTGGACTCTCCATAGGCATAGTGGTTTTGTATGTGTGTGCTATTGCCCTACACCAACTCCACACCTTACAGGAAAAATTCTGCATTGTTATATTTAAAAAAAACGCCATTTAGTATGTTTTTTAAGCCTTCTGAATTACGGTGACATAGGCAGTGACCTCATAAACCACCTTCACACACACTACTTTTAGTGAAAGCATTGGAATAATTAAAACTTTTTATGTTCTTTATTGCGTATTGCGCTCTTTATTTGATCACAAAATAAGTAAAAACTGTCCTAATAGTAAAAACAAAATAGAATAACTATTAACTAATTATATTTAAAAAATAATTTATTCTTGCAATGACAATGCTGAATTTTCAGTGTCAGATGATCTTTTAGAAATCAGATGATGCTGATTTTGTTATTAACGGTGCGTGATTAATGGTACTTATTGTTATTATAACTAATTAAAACTTTTGGCGAATAAGCAGTGCAATAATGAATATATTTGAATATAAATCTTACGCAGTATCATAAATGTCTTTATCGTTCCTTTAAAGCAATTCATATTACATGAATAAAGGTTTCAAGTATATTTATATACTATGTCATTTATATCTATAACACTTCAAAATAAAAATAATATAAAAATAAACAACGACGCAATATATAAAGTTTTGAAAGCATTGAAAAAAAAATCCATAAAATGTTTATTTTATCTGATCTTTAGTTCTAAGACCGATAAAACAAACACTGTACTAGAGTCTTCTATCTGTGAATGTAAAGCTTTCTTGTGGCATGTTAGGCTTCCTCATCCTCCTTGTCCTTTCTGCCCCGCAGGTATTTAGCTGAAAGAATTGGACAGGTCGACTCGAGCAGTGCTGTTGTTATCTAGCGTCTGCACATGTCTGCATGTGGACAAAACCCATCAGTGTAACCACTGGAGCGGCAGCCATCTTATCGTGAACAGAACCGGCGCCGCTAGAGCTTCTTCTTTCCCCGTTTCTGCACTGGACCCCAGCGGTCGCGTCAAACGGATAAGACCGAAACGTCTCGGCTCTTGACACCTCTCTTAAGGTCTGAGATTACAGGACTGGGAATTAGACATCATCCTTCGGAGGAGACTATCAGCCCCCGACACACAGTACATGTTCAGCAAGGCGTGATAATCTCTCTGCGTGTGTTAACATGACATGAAAGCAATTGTGCTTTATTCGTCTCTGATAAATCCTTATTAATCTTAATCTTAGTTCAAAATCCAAAAAAGTTCACTGTGCTCCATCTTCTGTCAGAGAATTCCTTATAGGCCTGGCTGGACTTTAATTGTGGTAAAACGTGTTGTAATGTGAATTACAATGTGAATTATTGACAAAAGGCAAGGACGGAATGCAGAAGGTTTGTGAATGACATGCATTCAAATTTTGAGGAAACGAGCAGAACACATGCAAATATTCTGTTTGTGTTAAATATTGCATTTATATACATTACTGTATAGTGATGTGGAAGCTATTAACTATGCAAGCCCCTAGTTGTTCATACATTAAAAGAGAAAATACAGCCAAACTTATTTAAATGCTTATCTACTAAATGCTATTATTACAATGTATTATAATTTGCAGTATTTATATGGCACAAAAACTAAGATTTCGAATAGGGTGACAGAATTAAGTCTAGGCAAGGCGAGTTTTTTTTATTTATGTACACAGTGGTTTAAAGTGCTTTACATAAAAGGAAGTAAAATAGTTATTAAAATGATCATCCGGCAATAAAAACTATTTTTAAAATACTAATAAAATGATATTTAATTAAAAGTAGTTAGCAGAATTAAAAAAAAGCATATATTAAATGCAACTAATAACTACAAAAACTTAAAAAACACAATTTATATAATTTAAAGACAAATATATAGTGGAAATTGCATTTAAAAAATAATATTTTAGATTATTTCAATGAGTTTTCTAAAATTCATTGAAAAGTGCTATCCAAATTAAATCATTCACCACTAAAGATATCACAAATATGTTGTTTTTTTGTTTTTGTTGAATTAAATATAATATAATATCTTTAATTTTAAAAATTTGTAGTATTTACCTGGTACAAAAGCAACATAGACCTCAAGTAGGGTGAATTAATAGAATAGAATGCAAGTCAAAAACAGGTTGACTGCAGCATTTAATCTATTTTCATGCAAAAAATATGTAAAATATATAAACAGGTCAAAAACAGGGAAGGACAGCAGCATTTATATTATTTTCGTAAAAATTTATCACTAAATTCACAGAAATGAATAATGATTCATTAATTTAAATAAATTAAAAGAAAATGTTAATAAAAAAAAAAAAGATTACATAATCTAACTTTCCAGTTTTTTGGCTCTAAACAGCAATGGTTTTCGCAGCAATGAACCATTCTTTGTTTCCCCATAGAACCTTTCAGTGTTCAGTTCTCTAAAGAAACATTTTTTTTAGTTCAAATAATCGTTTCCTTCATCTCCAGAACCTTTTTTCTCTTTTAAGCTGGGATCACTGCTAGACTTTTTGCGCCACACTCGCATTGATACATTAATGTGTATTTGCCAACTCCTTTCCCACAATCCTCTGCTGTGAAGCGAATGATAAATGAATGATAAAGCGGTGTGACCGCCATAGCGGGAACGCGCGTAAAGCCGAGGTTTATGAGCAAGGTGAAATGTGATATGAAGCCACGACATTTTCCTCGCAGAAGCTCCCCATCTGCTCAATAATTCACACGCCGTCTGCCCAATCGGCCTCCCACAAGCCATCAGTGCCAGACGCGGTGACAGACACCAGAAGAGAAGACTGAAACATAGGAAATGCTGCGGACCGGGGGGGGCGGGGTTAGAGGCCGTCGCTCGGGGCATCTCTATGACGTGCAGTCCCAGCATAGCCCACTCTGACACGCTCTCCCGTTCTCTTCAGCTCTATATATAGACGTGCTCCGCTTCTGTCCACCTGCCAGAGGCTCTAAAAATAGCAGCATGCTCATTTTCCTTCGCACCGGGCCGGCCGATCGACTTTCAAAACCGCAGTAAGATGGGGGCGGAGATGGAAGGATAGACACTGATATCCTTGTAGTTGTACATGTCTTTCACACATGTCCTGCGGCAATGTGGCTTACGTGGATAGCACCATTAACCATGATGGCCTCCTTCAGGCTGCGAATCATTTTTTATAAAAAGGGCACTAAAATCTGAGTCTTGTTCATTATAAGCCTGGCACGAACGGCTGTTATGCGTTTTGATGAGTAAAGGTGCAGTATTACTATTCTCAGCGATTACATTTGCGATTTTCGACTAACATCGTGCCAGTAAGAAACCACATAGCCATCAACCAGATCACAATAACAACCACCTAAGAAAGCGCACAAACTTCTAGTCGATACTGAAGAGCCAATGTTACAGAAGACAACCGATAAATAATAAACAAAAATTGAGAAAATTCAAAAAACACAAAGTACAAATATTAGCGTAGAGATGCACTGATATAAAAGTTATAGCCGATACTGATAAGCCAATGATTATTGTGATGTTATGGCAGATAACCGATAAAAAAAAACATTAAAAACTGATCAAATGCTATAAACTTCATTATTATATAGTACACAGATGTATGCTAATATGTTGATATGCACTGGTATTAATATTCTAGCCGATACTGATAAGCCAATAATCACTGTCATGTTGTAGTAGAAAAAATAAATAAATAATACTGATAACTTAAAAACAAAACTTCATTATTATATAGTATATACATTTATGTACGTTAATAGGGATGCACTGGTATTAAAATTCTAGCCGAAACTGATATATTCTAATAATTATTATTTTCATGTTATGTCAGATAACATAAAAAATAAAAAAAAAAATGACAAAATGTACTATCATTTAGAACAAATTTGTGCAAACAGGTATAAAATGGTATTAATGTGGCAATTGTAATAAACTAATGCTTACTTTAATGTTATAGCAAAACTTTTATTCTGAAATAAGCGCTATATCATAAAAATGTATATATATATATATATATATATATATATATATATCATGTAAAAATCGATGATTTTAGTGATCTTATATTGCTAATGTGGGAATTGTATAGAGGTTAAAAATAAGCGTCAATTTTTGATTTATTCTAGCGCCAAGATAGAACGCATGTTTTTAATGAATATTAACGAACAGTGAGTATGAATATTCATTAAACCAGGTCAAAGGTCATAGAAAATGCATAAATAAACACTGTAAGCAATTACAGGGTAAAGGAAGATTTAGTTAACAAGAGCGAGAACTGTTGACTTTGTCCTCAAAGCGTAATGAGTGGAGACTGGCTTCCTTGTCCAGCAGCTCTTTGTTTGTGTCTATATGGATGGGTTACATAAGCAGGTGAAACAGGATGAAGAGTAAAAATCACAGAACATTCCCCGTCCCCAAGGAGGTACATTTCCTTCTTCCTGATCTCAGTGTTCGGTCTGCTGCTCGTAAGCAGAAGCAGGAAGTCAACAGACGGTCAAGCGTTCCATTTCAACAGGAAAAAATGCCTATAAAAGATGTCATGACACTGGCACCGCATAGCAAACAGTAAATGACCATGAATCCCTCTGAAAAACACACGAGCTAAAAATACCTACGCGTTAAAAATACGCTCAGAGTTTACCGTAAATGCAAAGCAGCATTTTCCACATAAGACACATTGTTCGGGATGAAAGAAATGCCCTCAAAGAAACATCTGTTTTCCTTCTATTCATTCTTGAAATAACATTTCAGATTTTAGTTTTAGCAAAACTGGCAAAAAAGATTAATGTTCATTTTAAGGATTTAATGATGAAGTTTTGAGTCTTAACCTTCAAAGACTGAGACGCTCGTGGCAAAAATAGCTATTATTCTTAAAGTGCTTAACTTTTGAACAGATAATCATGTCTGGACGCTTTAAAAAAAAAAGTGGTGTGAAGCTCCGTGGCACGCGTGATTAAGTCACGCACATTTTGATAATTTAATACTGACTATAATGCATTTCGTTCCCCTGAACCAAACAGGAACAATTATTGACACTTAGTCCCACCCCCGTGATCAGATTGGTTCAAGCGGTCCCACATTCAACCTATAAACACAGGTTTTGCTATTGCTTTCATTATTAGCCGCATGTTTGTGCTTATTGTTCATACTCAGATTTAAAATATTTATCTGAAAAAAAAAAAAAGAGTCAAATTTACTGAGACTTTTCTATTTGTTTTCTTTCGAACCAAACATTTTTGGACATTGTTA
>NC_056706.1:4870872-4940872 GCF_018831695.1 Puntigrus tetrazona | reverse complement strand
CACTATTTCAATACATTTCACGTCACACCTGATCTAAAGCCCTGTGAGGGGGAAAGAGGAATGGAACTGGGCCACAGGGAAGAGAGGAATAACTGAGAATTAGGATTGGATAACGTCAATGAATGAATATTTGATTTTTTCGTATTCATTAACATCTTTGCTACTGATGACTGCTTCCCAATTGCTGGTGTTTAATAAGAGGCTGATAAAGCACGGAGGAAATGGAAATTAGTCGACAATTTCTATTCCGTCCGCCCACTATGAAACGCCCTGTAAAAACAACCAGACTCGTATATAAATGCCACATCTGTCACAGGCTTCGGACGGTGAGCTCACGCACCATCTGATTCAAACTGCATCTGCAAAATGCCAAGATTCAATCTGATTGGTGCCTTTATTTGTAGGTTTTAACTGTAAAACGGTAAGTTGTGTCTATAGCACATCTACAGTAAGTGCCACTGCAGAAGACATGGACACACATAAACATTATTTGCTGCATGTAATATATCAACAAATATATAAAAGAAATTTACTGGCTATAAATATTTATTACTGGCAATAAAACAACTATTTTATTTGCAACAGTGGCATGCATGTATATATATATATATATATATATAAATAATAATATATAATAAAATATATAATATTATTGGCCATAATTAAAACTAATTTCTAATTAAAACTAATTACATTTTTTGTCTATTTAAACATAATTTTTAATCATTTAAGCACACATAAATTACACTTTTCATACAATGCACAGTGCAGTTGCAAGGCCTAAATAAATGCCCATGTAATTAACCCATGATTTATGTTATGCACTTCCTTATAAACTTTCCAAGCGAAAAGTCGCACAGGTTTTTAGTCTGGTCTCTCTTGCAGCTAATTCTGTCAATACTGAAAAGCCTGAGACTGCATTTGACATCGCAGGCAATAAATGTTGCTAAGCAGACACATATATGTGCGACCATTGATTTCCCATTGAAAAGATGATTGCATGGAACAGTTGCACTTTACCACTGCCATCCATTATCATTGGTTTCAACCATAGGAAAGTGAAACCAGCTATTTATGTTGCCCGTCTTTACCTACACATCACACAACACCCTACACAACCTCACGCAGGCCCGAGTCCCTTGCAATGGAGCAGGACACGAGTATGGTCTATGCTTTAAGGTCATCTCTTAACGCAATCGCACTTCCTGTCCTCCCCCACAGCTTCCGAGCTTCGAGTATCCCTCATCCTCACAGAACAGGCCTCCACAGCATCCATCCACCACAACCGCAGTCATGAGGGAGCCAAGCAAGTGGCCACTCAGCTTCCTGTGCGCTATTAATACTAAACGACCTCTCTGGCCCCTTCTTGTTCACACGCACACATACCGAATGCACACACACACACGTCCTCAGAGGATTGCTAAAGCCAATCGATATCTCTCCAGAACATGCTGAACACACTACCTGCCATGCGAGAGCACAGAGGCCACGAGTTTGCCACAAGGTCCGATCCAAACATCCTGTTCAGGGCCACAGAGTCACAATATAGGACTAAATGCATTGAGATCTTACATATAGCAAAATAGGTCAGGGTTTCTTAACGTGCGAGTCCTGACCCAGATTGGGAATTGAGTTAATGTAGTCCACCGAGGAGGCTTTTCAACATTTTCTCCCCTATTTTACAATGAAAAGCATAGTTTTTGCAGAGCAATAAAATACAATATTTTCCGAAACATACTTTATTGCTTTACCGTGACTTCTCAACAGTGACACATATAACGTCAAGAACACAAAAAGTGCAATATGCAACTCGATTTTATTTGTATAGTTCCATTTTAATAAATTTGTGTATAAATAAAATAAATGAATGTCCCTATAATTAATGCCGTGTTATATTTGTATAATTCATTCCTATTCTGAATACAGTCAAAACACTATACATAAAACTATACATTTTAAGTTGAAAATGTGTTAAACGCACTAAATTATTATACGTTTCTAATTTTGTAAAATTGACCTTTATTTAGCTGCGTGCATGCCATTTAGCTTAATTAAATGTAATTTCGAGGCGTTTTACTCATTGGTGAATTATGTATTTCCATGGCAACACTAATAAAGCCAAAACATTCAGAATTCGTAATTACTACTTCTCTAAGCTATTACTGTTCTGAAGAGCTAAGACTTAGACCACGTGACCATCATACCACCCGACTCATTTAGGCCAGGGGTCGGCAACCTATAGCACATGTGCCGACAGTGGCATGCAGAGGGATAGGTGGAATGTCACGTGTTGTGATTTCAGAATTGGGGTTATGACATGAGCACAGCTAAATACAACACATAATAGTGTTATTAAAGTGATCAGAACTCAAGTTTTTCAATTCAAACCAGAACAAATATCTATAGGAAGAAAGAAACCCTAAAAAATCTACTCATGTTATCGAAGACCTTCAAAAAGAGAATTAAAGATATTTTTGATGAAATGCGCAATCCACAGACAGCAAGGGAAATACCATGCTCAAAGCACAGAAAGATAGAAAGGACGTCAATACAAAAACCCTTGAATTAAGTTATTTGTGTTTTCTTTACACACAAAAAGTATTCTCAGAGCTTAATATTAAGTCAACCACTTACGTCACATGGATTATTTTAACAATGTCTTAACTACCTTTCTGGGTCAGTTGCTCTGTTATCTATGCAGATGGCTCTTGGATTTCATCAAAAATATCTTAATCTGTATTCTGAAGATGAACAAGCGTCTTGGAATGACGTGAGGGTGAGTAATTAATGATAATTTGCTGGCTTTAAGCAGAAAAACACTTAATTTAGTTTAATTTATCAGAAAATTAGACTGCAGTTTGCATCTCACATAAATTGAGCCTGGATGTTTAGGTATTAGTATTATAAAACAAAACAAAAATACAGATTTAAGACCGTCTAGAGGCCTTAATTTGTGGATGTGTGTATTAAGACTATTTATGTCTGGCAGAAACCTGTTCAACAGAATGGGAAACAACGAGAACCACTGTGCAGCTGCTGCAAGTGCAACTAATGAAGAGCTCCCGGCAATAAACCCTCAAGATTATCTGCTTTTTGGAGAGGACACAGGAAGACAAAACCCTGCCACGGAGGATCACTGACGAATACGTGCTCGAACGTAAGCGCAGGAACGCAGCTCCCTGACGCGAACAACCGCTCCCCACTGCTCTCCACATATCAAGGCACTGCAGCGTACGGTAATACGTGTGAGAAAGCGCATGCACAGAACCTCGGCGTTAACGAACACGGAGAGAATACGACAATAACATAGCCTTGAGTCTTTTGTGAGGGTGATGCTGCGGAGAGGAACACGACGCAAAAGATGCTGCCGTCACAGGCGCGTGATGCTTCTCTAGAGCGGGAGGAGGACAGCAGCGGCACAGAACAGCCTTCTGGTCATTTCTGTGCCAGTGCGGAGGGGGGTGGGCGGCACTGCGGAGAAGCAAAAGGACCGATTATAAAACCTGTCTATGTCACAGAAAAAAAAAAAACATTTCCTCTTGGGCAGCGCTGAGCCCGTGACGCAGATACGGAGAGTTCTAGACTCCTGCGTGACGCATACGGCAGCCTAAATACAGGTTAACGCGCTGCAGTCTGATTCATGAGCGCGTGAGTGTGTGTGTATGAGAGTGAGAGTACATCCAGACAGCCAATCAGAGAGGAAGAGTCTACTATCATCACCACAACTCAAAACAACAACATTGCCGTCTGCCCATATTTGGACATGTTCTGATTCTGAGTGGATGGGAATAGAAAGTGCGAGATATAATATTTAGATATACAGCTATGAGTCCCCAAGCAATTATAACCAATACAGTATTATAGAGTAAAGACGGAATATTTTAGATTACGGTAGCCAATCTGTTATACAGTAAATATACAGTAAATATTTTATATGAACAAAACTAAATGTAAATGTAAAAGTGGGAAACTCTTTCTGAACAGATTTTGATGTAAAGTACGAAGTAAAAATACTTTTGTGTTTTTAAATGACTTTGACTTTATATTTGTTAGACCTTGCACTAATAGCCCCCACACGCCAAAAAACAAATACATAATGATAAACCCAGAAATATAGATAGATAGATAGATAGATAGATAGATAGATAGATAGACAGATAGATAGATGATGGATAGACAGATAGATAGACAGATAGACGGATGGATGGACAGACGATAGATGGATGGATAGACGATGGATGGATGGATGGACGGACGATAGATGGATGGACGATAGACAGGTAGCTGGATGGATGGACGGACGATAGATGGATGGACGATAGATAGATAGATAGATAGATAGATAGATAGATAGATAGATAGATAGATAGACAGACAAACAGACGATAGATAGATAGACGGATGATGGATAGATAGACGGATGGATGGATGGATAGATGGATGGATGGATGGTGGATGGACAGACAATAGATGGATGGATGGACGATAGATGGATGGATAGATAGATCGATAGATAGACAGATAGATAGATAGATAGATGATGGATAGACAGATAGATAGACAGATAGACAGATGATGGATAGATGGATGGACGGATGGATGGACAGACGATAGATGGATGGATGGATAGACGATGGATGGATGGATGGACGGACGATAGATGGATGGACGATAGACAGGTAGCTGGATGGATGGACGGACGATAGATGGATGGACGATAGATAGATAGATAGATAGATAGATAGATAGATAGATAGATAGATAGACAGATAGATAGATAGATAGATAGATAGATAGATAGACAGACGATAGATAGATAGACGGATGATGGATAGATAGACGGATGGATGGATAGATGGATGGATGGATGGTGGATGGACAGACAATAGATGGATGGATGGACGATAGATGGATGGATGGACGATAGATGGATGGATAGATAGATAGATAGATAGATAGATAGATAGATAGATAGACAGATAGATAGACAGATAGATAGACAGATAGATAGACAGACAGACAAACAGACGATAGATAGATAGACAGATGATGATAGATAGACGGATGGACGGATGGATGGTGGATGGACAGACAATAGATGGATAGACGAATAGATGGATGGATGGATGGACGATAGATAGATGGATAGATAGATAGATAGAAAGACAGACAAAGAGACGATAGATAGATAGACAGATAGATAGAAAGACAGACAGACAAACAGACGATAGATAGATAGACAGATGATGATAGATAGACGGATGGACAGATGGATGGGCAGACAATAGATGAATAGACGAATAGATGGATGGATGATAGACAATGGATGGAGGGACGATAGATGGATGGATGATAGACAATGGATGGAGGGATGGATGGACGATAGACAGACAGACAGACAGACAGACAGACAGACAGACAGACAGACATTAGTTAAGTCAGTTCTTCTCATCCTGGAATCTGGTCTTTGTTTGAAGCCTAAACACCAAACATATCCATATCTATGTTTGCACTGAACCTTAACTATAGTGAAATCACATGACTGCATGGCCTCTCGTGACTTCCTGCTCTATATTTTCCTCAACACGGGGCTGGTTGTGAATGTGCAGTGATCAGAGCTTAAACGATCATGACACTGCTGGCCAATGACAATTATGCACATCTGATGAACTGCTGACCTGGCTGCCGTCACTGATACGATCACATGTGATAGATGTCAAACTCCTGACCTCGTATTTCTGTCAGAGAAACCCACATCACCAGTTACATAGGCATACGCTTTGACACATTCTGACACTGAAGCCCTCTGGGTCGCTAATTATCCCCATGACCTTTAACCCAAAGCTGAATACAGTCCACCTTCTTCACACCGCACTGAAGTAATTTTATTAATTTGATTCTGTAAGACAAAATCAACATGACAATTTACCTTAATTAACACCGTTGGGCCTTTTATTTTTTAATAATATCAATGTAATAACTTTCCAATAAAATTAAGGCCATTCAGGTTGAAAAAAGAAATTCTACACACATACATACATTTTTGGCATTTGCAGAAACTTTTATTCTAAATGACTCACATTTAAAGTTATAGTTTATATTTTAATATTTAAATATGTATATTTTATTAAAATCTGGTTAGAATATGGAAAGTTCATGCTATGATATTGTATAATTAGGCTATAGGGAATTATGAGTTGTTTTCCTATGCATGCCTCACAGCACAGAACAAGGTTATGAGAGTTTTTGCTGTACAAAATGTAGCAGAAAACATGACATGCTATATATTATATTATTTTATTTTAGGTTCTATTCTATTTTATTCTATTCTATATAAAGAACATGCCATATATATTACATTACATTATAGACACTGAATCATTATTAAATGTAGATGCAAAGTGGAATCATTTTTATCAACATCTTAAGGCTGAATAAATAAGAAAAAATCTAAATACTTAGATTTTCATTTGGAGAAATTTAAAGGTGATTTTCTTAGCAATGCATATCACTAATTAAAAATGTTTAAATGTAAAAGTTTTAATTATATATATATATAAAGCAAAATCAATAATTTTTATACACAAAATGTATTTCTGGCTATTGCTACAAATATACCCCAGCAACTTAAGGCTGGTCTGTGATCACATTTATCATAAATGCATGTACAGATATCTGAATATCTTGTATTCATAAGGGTTAATAAATGCGATAATGTGCAGACAGCTGGTCAAAATAAACCCTCAGAGGGTGATCAAGACACTGACACGCTGAGAGCAGAGAGGTCTTACATGTCTGTAATGTATATTATCACTTACATACGTGTATGCATTTCGATCTCTCCCTCTTCACACGCCACCACACCCCTATCCACACACACACGCACACACACGCACGCCTAATAGCTGCACCCATCCAAGGTCTACACTTCAAACGCAGGCTGCTATTGGACGCAGGGTGGGTGGGGCCTGCTGCAGTGGTGGAGGGGGAGGAGGAGGAGGGTCGTGTGGGCTTCCCCATATGAGCAGGAGCCATGCGGCGGGTCTCCCCTCCTCCCACACACAGCCACAACCCATGAAAATCAGCCCTCCGTCTCACACATCTGCCATAAATGAAGCATCCGTATGCTTCACTCGCTTCACATCTCATTTTAGCCAAGAAGCTGCAAAGCTACACTAACGACAAATCGTGGATGTGCGCCATTTTCTGTCAAATCAACCCAACTCCCTTGTGGGACGAAGTGGGAAAGAAGTGGGAAGGAAGCAAAGTGGGAAGGAAGCAAAGAAAAAGAAAATTAAGATGGAAGAAAGGAAGCAACAAATTTAAAAAAAGGAACAAATAAAATACCACATGTAGGGAAGGATGGGTTTACTAAACAAAATAAAGACAAAAAATTATAAAAGAATAAAAATGTACTAAAAAAAAATCAATAAATAATCAAATAATAAATATAGTTAGTGAGTACGTAACAGATGTAGGGGGTAATGGATACTAAGGAAATAACCAATTGTCTAAAATGAATGAAATAAAAATCAAATTAAAAATAAAAATAAATAAAATAAATAAAAAGACAAATAAAGTAGCACATGTAGAGGAGAATGGGTTTATGTGACAAATCCAAAAAAAAAAAAAAAAAAAAAATATTAATAAAAATTAAATACCTAATAAATAAATGAAGTTAGTAAGTACCTGATGCAGGGGACAGTGGATGTTTCAGGCTCTAGTTAAAATCAATAAATAAATTTAAATTCATGAAAAAAAAACATGAAAAAAAAAAAAAAAAAAAAAAAAAAAAAAAAAAAAGACAAATAAATTACCATATGTAAGCAAGATTGAATTCATTTAACAAAAATCTAAATGAAAAATAAATGAAAGACTGAAGAAAGACAATAAAATTCAAAATAATAATAAAAAAAAATAATAATAATTAAAAAAAAAAAAACAATCCACACACACTTTTATGCCATTTTTTATTTTTGTCAAATTAGCTCAAGTCCCTTGTGGGATGAAGTTCCCACTGCGTTAAAAATAGCAGAGTGATTCGGTAGACCTCACCCAGTTATGTATAGTTATGTTTGCATGTAAGTCGACCTGGGCACCGACAGCTGTTAGCCGCGAGCACTAGCTAGTGTTACAGCCCACTTCGCCCTTACTCAGCGTGGTCCACTTTAGAGGGAGACCTTACACCTTAGTGTAATAACAGCTGCCAGGGAACACTCTCAGGGGAGCGGTGCGTGTGTTTAGAGGGGTGATGGGTTCGAGGAGAACATATATTTCACACTTGATCATGCTAGCTGTACGTAAGCGGACCTGCGCCGATGGAAAAGCACCGGCAGCGACGGCTGTCAAACGCGGGGAGTTCCTGCAGCCTTAAATGCTCAACGGCATTTAGGGCTGTTAATCTCGACATATCGAACACTCATTATTCAAATGCGACAGGAGGTGTTGCCATGGCGAGCCGGGTTGACGTGGCACTGTCAATCACAACGTCCTTTCCTGCGATATCAGCAGTCGTGCTGACGGTGACATTTAGTGGGGAAGGGGGTTTGGAAAAAGGGGGATGCGGGAAGCAAAGAAGGTGGGCAGTTAGTTAAAAAAAAAAAAAAAAAGAGGACTGTTCAATTATGCATGATTCATGCTGGTCTAAAGCAAATGCTATTACACCGCTAACATTACCTCTTGCGATGCTAAAGTGCATCGTAGAGTTTATTCCAAACAAATGTGACTGATGCTCGGCGTGTTAAAGAGGTGAGGACGAGGCATGATAATTGGCTCGCAAATGGATAGCAGTTAAGATGAAGTGGACAAATGTTTAGAATCGCTTATAATCGCCGAGACAGCTAGTGTCCAATTCATCCGAAAGCTGTGAATAAATCAGCACGCATACATCTACAGCTCTTTCCTATTAACCTCGGGCCTAAATAAACATGCAATATTGCTCAAACTATATTAGTAAGCAATTTAATGTAATTAATTTAACATTTTGCAAACAAATCCCTGCGTAGCTCCTCTCTAAACCCCGCCCTCTTATGAAACGATGGCAAAGGCAAATTTATAACTGTCTGTGTAATAACAGTAAAGTTACAACGTGACAGTTTGTTTTTGTATAAATAAATCCTATCATCGTAAATCTCACAAAAAAATAAAATATTAAGCAGCTATTTTTAACATTGCTAATAATATAAAATGTTTCACTTAGTTACTAGTTTATTAAATATAATAATCAAAACTCAACTTAAAAAATAAAAATAAAAATTATGCAAACGTAAATTGCACATAATGCAATTTTTTGTAATTAACATCTAAATGATAAAATGTATATTTGTTGTTGAAACGTCTTATTTTACACAGTTTTTGTTGTTGTTTCATACATTTAAACATTAAATAATTAGGACATCACTAACAAGTGAAGTAAAATATAATGCCTATACAATCTAATATTCACGAAACGCTCTCGTCTAGACTTCATTTCTCTAGTGAGCTGTGCTCCCTGACGACTTTCCTATTTTAAAGCTTTTTAAGCTGTTTTAAGGTCTTTCTGCGACTGAAAGATTGAGCGATCACATGAGACGTTCATTCATGTTTATTTGCCTTAAAACTACTAATAAAGAGGAAGGGACGATTGCACTTAATGCCGATATTTGAACTTTTGCGCCAAATCATTGAGTGTCAAAACAGAAATGTTTAAATTTGAAAGACGAGACTTTCTTATCGAATGTAACATCATATGTAACTAAGTTTCAAATGAAGCTCCACTCACGCAATGGTTAAAACAATGCTGTATTAATTCAGTACACGTGTGTAATGTTCTATACAATTATGTGTACGGTTACAATATGATATACTATGTATACTAATATGGTATATATGATACTGAAATATCGCAGCAAGCAGGTTTTCTGTCAGCACCATTATTCATTAACATTTCTGCGAAACCTGCATTACGCAGAAAACGATTCATCTTAGAATTAAATAGAAATAAACAGAAAGTAGCCCAATTCCAACTTTCATTGCTGCACGTTAAGTTTCAGATCAACAAATAGGCGTCGTTTGTGCTTAAACATGGACAATAACGCAACGTTATATACTCTAAAATACAGAACAACCTGCTTTTGCAGCTTACGCAAAGTCAACAAAAAGTCAAAATATACCCCATTTACTTTCTTAATACTTGTCTCTGGTCTTACTGTAAATTTCATCAGTGGATGTTATTCCAAAATTAAAGAAACAGTTGTCTTTGTAATCATTAGCCAAAATGCAATAAAGTTTTCTTTTTCCTCTGATGTCAATTTGGTTGAACAGACCATTATTGTAACACTTTAGCACTGTTTTAGCAACAGTCTTGCCCAACACTTTTCTAATTAAATCAAATGTTTTAATTGGAAACGTGTCAATTTACAGACGTAAACAGAAATTCTTTATTTTTAACTTCTAAAACCTACTGTAAGTTTTCCTAGCACAAACAACATCTCAAAAAAAGTCATTCCTCTAGACGTGACTCATTAAAATGCTTGTGATTTGTCACAATAACACCCGTGACTAATGTTTATCAGAAACATCCAGTTCTGACTAACGCAACGGATTTCCAATAACAATAACATGACTAGCGCCAGCCGCTCGGTTCCTCGATATCAAAGTGTAAACCAGGAAAGTGTTTTCCACATCGCTTCCAACTCCATTCATGGCAAGTCTTCCAGGCGATGTCATTATTTTACACTCAAAACAGACTAAGAATAACACGGCTAACAAGGGAACCGAAAGCCTCCATATATGGCCAAAGAGAACAGGGCCTTACGCCAGGCCCAACATTAGACCTCAGTGCGGGGGGGCCCGTGTGCCGGAGCGACTCGAATCAGGGACCGCAAGCCTGTGACTGGGGGGGGAATGTGATGCTGGAATGCAAAGATCAGGAACTTGGCGTGAGGGACACGTGAAGCATTCTGTGTTAGATAAGATCATGTGTGACTCCCGGCCGTCCTGTGATTCCATTGTGAGGTCTGGTGATTGCAGAAGGGCTGTGACAGGAACGCTGGAGTCACATGGTGATTATTTTTGCAAATGCCGATTTGGAGAGCACCGCTCCGTCCACGTCAAGGCTGGATATGGTTACTTATCAAGTGTCGACTGCTTCTGAAATGTTAGCAAGAAGCCAGAGAGGTTTAGCAAATCCATATTTAAACATCAAATGTGTGCTGAAGCAAAGTTTTCGACCTTTACAGACCCACTAAGAACTTAAAATACAGATTTAGAACTGATTCCAAATTATTAAGGGTCGTGGATTCGATAAGACACACATTTTAATCCCACTTATCAATTTGGTTTCCCCATTTAAATGTGATTTCGAATTATTTAAGCGCAAGATGATGTTCAAGAAAACTCGATTTGGCACTCTCGCTGTATTTTCTGTGCGGTCCACACACATATATACTGAGTATATTAGTGTATATTATCTGTGCATTAGGTCTTAAAGTGACAGCATCCTGTTCCTGTTGCTGTCTGTGCCATTAACGCAAAAATAAACAAAAGAACTGATATTGACTGAATAACTTTTGTAACTTTATTGAGGAATAATCAATATTTTATTGTTAAAAAGCGAACTATGCAGTGATATTTCATGTTTGATTACAACTTATTTTATTAATGTCGTCTATTATCGTGTTTAATTTAAACAATGCCCAACCCTATGTACAGTACTGCTTAATGACTTGTTTTCCAGTAAAAATATTATAAATTCTTAAAAATAAGATCAATTCGCTTATGAAGCAATTCTTCAATATAAATAAAAACAACCATACGGAGCATAAATCACAGCGATGACCATTTCTGAAGCTCCCTGTGCATCTTGTTCATAATGAAAGCACTATTTTGTTTTGATCTCTGATCTGAAAAGGTTTGGATGTTGAATATACGGAGGAACAGAGAATAAGATATCCGGTTGTTTATATACCACGCCATTTGAACTGTACTGTAAACTTCAAAGAACAATATTTTTCAGATATTATGACCATCAAAACACCATCAAATATGCAAAATGCCTTTAGATGTAACATACAAGATTTTGCCACTTGTTTTCATAAATATATGAACCCCGTATATGAATGACATTTTATCTAACTGCATTCTTTTTTAACTTTAAACATGACTAACCGCTTGCTCTTAACTTTACACTAAATAAGTGGGGGAGAAAAAATATCAGTAAAAAAAAAAACAACAACTCTATTTCTCTAAAAATATCTTCGATATAAAACTGGAATATCTTATAAATGTAATTAAATGAGTAAATGCAAAGACGCAAATAAATGGATTCGCACAAGGTTGAAAGATTTAAAGTTATGCGAGAAAATTTGCATGACACGTTGTCGCACAAGCTAATCAGCAAAGAGCTTGATGACACATCTGGTTTGCCCCATCTGGTTGGATCAGACAACGGAGGCAAGCATTGTCTCTTCATTGCCTTGTGTGACGCAAAAACCATCCCGCAAGCGACCTAAAGTGAGTAACGCGACTATGAATATTCATTTCGCTTTTGTTGTGCTCACACCAATATGCATTGTTTCTTCTCAAAGTGTCATGAAAATTTGCAAACTTCCCCATAGCTCTCAAATAAACGTCTTTACGCAAGTCAAGCTGATTTCAAATAAGGTTCGCTAAAACGTGTTGTAACAGGTTTGATGTCACTGATTCGCATTACTACTAGCAAATGATGGCTCCGAAGCAAAAAGGATGACAAATATAAATTTTAGATTAACTAAACCATTCAATACTAAATGCAAGTAAAGTCTGTTTAGAATGGATTCATCTTTGCCAGATCTGTGCTCAACCCCAATTTAACTATCAACGTGATTCTACAAGGCAGTCCTGCTGCCACCAGCTATCAGAGTGACATTACCATGAACGTCAGTGTCAGCTAGCGCTGATAGTACTGCAAATATTCAGATGAGATGTAATCAAAGGCCTGGAATGTAAACATCTGCATGTTCTCCTGCTTTGCTGGCGGCAGGGCGGGCCCGATCATTCTGATCTAATGCGTCTCGAGACGCTGTACCCAAACCAAAAGGTTTGTTAGTGCCCGCATAAGGCTAATTCTGTACCGACTGAAGTTGTCGTCTCTCAGTTTCCATAGCAACGTGACTACCAACACCTGTCTGGGTATCTCCGGAGCGGCACGGGCCACCCCTGCAGGTCACGTGACCAGTGTTTCTCATTAGTCGTGGCCCGCCTGATCTCCCAGCACGACACTTTGGATTCACCGTAGCCTCTGCTCCTGTAATCACAGAACACAGCTGCCAAAACAATTACAGCTGTGCCAGGAGACCCGAATGTAAATATCGGGACCTGTTGAAGAGGATGAAATATGAAATGCACGACCGTATAATGAGGCATGATTTGTAGTGATAACCGTTTTTGAAACTCTCGCTGTGTGCATCTTATTCACACAGAAAGAAGTTTTAGGGTTTTGATCTGTTTTGAGGATCTGTGTTGAGAAACGCAGAATTCAAAGAATCTAGTGAAAAAAGTGAGTGAAAAAGTGAAAAATTCATATTTATAATTATTTTCTATTTTCATATTATCGGGGTGGGGGGGGGTTATCTAAGTTAGTTTTTATCTAGTATGTAGGAAGTTGTTTTGTTTGTTTTTTTAAAAAAAAGACGGTCTACACTCTTTGAGTCATAACAGCAGATGACCTTTATTCCATGATTATGAATAACCTCAAAAAACACATTTTAGAGTGGTTTTTGATTGCAAACAATTGATTATTAAATAATATTCATATAATTCAACTGCAAAAGCATGGAAACTGCATTGATTAGGATTTTTTTATTTAATATTTCTGTTGAGCTTTCACTTTCAATTTTATTTAGCTTTGCTCATTTTAGTAATTCAACTTAGACATTTAATTTCCTTTAATTGCGCATTTAATTTAATTACACATTCATTTTAAACGTGTAATGTAATATTTTGAGGATGGTCAATTATCAAAAACGGTTTTAGATAACACCAACAATACTATAAATATAATTATAAGAAGGTTTTTATTATCTATGTTGTTTTAAACACTTAATGTGAAATGTTTGCCATTCTTTACCATATAACAAAACTTTTAAATTAATGCCCTTTAAACTTTTAAGCTGCTTTCTGTCATTTAACCTTACAAGATGGACAACATTCATCCATATTGTTTTAGTTTATATTAAATGCCATTTATATTCATCACAATCAATTATTATCTTAGAGAAAACTCTATAGATTTTAATAGATTTATAACAAACTGAAGGTGAAAAATAACAGTTAAAAATGTTAACTCATGCATTTTTATTTATAAATTCATGTTTTTATATGGCCAAAGAACACATTATTTCACTGTATTACGCCACTGTCTTCACAAAGAATTGTCTCGAGTCATGAAATTATTATATCTAGTCAGCAAGTATATTTTTGTCCTGTTGTTTTATGTTCACGGCTTTTTATGTAGGCTACACAAATCACTTTTCATAACACTAAATATAAGCTAATCAATCCTGCATTGACAAAGAACATTAGAAAGAATGAAATACATATTTGGATGGTATAATACTATATAAAGCAATGTTATTTATAACCTTTGTCATTTAAACCTAAACGAAACAGGCAGACTAATTATAAATAGCAACACAGAAATGACATAAATTGCCAAACAATTTAATTATTAATCCAAATGATAAAACAAATATTATACTTGATTGCTAACAGATGTGCTAAATCAGGACGCATTATCTCCATCATCAGATTCTTATACCTCTTCAGCATCCAAAATCACCTTCATTTACCCAGTGAACTAGAAGTTATCAGTTTAATAAACACAACTTTATTTATTAAACTGATAACCGCTAGTTCACTGGGTGAAACGCTCCGCTTAGCAATGAACACATTCATTCTCTAGCAGGTAAATTTGACCCCCCCCTTGGCGCTTATAGGTATAAATGCCCCGTGATTTGATATTTGAAAACTATTTTTAACAGAGAATTGTAAATTACACCGTTTTAGTACAAGTCAATGACTGGGAGGCTTGAATGTTTTATTGAAAATTTGTCATTTACATTTGAATTACGGCGACGAGTAAAATTGACCCTGTGGCGTTTTTAGCGTAAAAAGAAACAATCTATATAACTCTCTTGACGCTCGTTTCAGAAATAACCTTTATTATACAATTATCTCTTTTCCTCATTCAAACTGCCCATAACAACACACTGAGCTTCCGTCAGGGATAATTACCCTCGTCGCCTCCCGGATGAGCATTAATGCATTAAACAGCCCCGCTCCATCCAGCTGCTACTGAGCGTTACACCTGTGATCGGGCGTGCTGTAAATTTCCTGCTCGATATAACGAACTCCAGATCTAGCGCCGCGGTATCGTCTGCAATTTAATTAGGGTTAATGACAATGCCGATGATGGATCCCCGGCTCGCACAGCCTGAACCGGCCCTATGCTGCCGATCTGAGTTAAGACGAGCAGCTCGTAGGCATAAAACAGACTTTTATAGACAGTCACAGAGGCGATTTGTGGCCGATGACTGGTCGTGACAGTTGTGAAACTGATAAGTCAGTGAGGTTTAGTCATGGTGGATTTTGAACAGGTGGAGCGGTGCAGGTGTGGGCTAACAAATCTGTATTGTTTTATCGAGTTCGACAGGCCCAAGCAGGTGGAAGTGTGTCAGACACCAAAAGGTGAAGAGGAGCAAAGCATCCTGGAAAGATGAACAGGTGTTAAGTGACAGAAAGAAAGCTAGAGTAGGTCACAGGGCAATGACGCTGGAGGGGACAAATGTTCAATTGATGTCGCTTCCTGGTTGTGCAGCAGTGCATGACTAATGTAGAAACAAGATGAGAGAATAAATGAAACCTATTCCTAAAGAGGCCTTTTTTCTATTTGTATTTACACAATGTACATTTGTAATTAGCAAGACTGTCACATTTGCAGCCAAAATATTACGCCCCAACAAAAATTAAGTCCGAGTGTAGTTTTCGCTGTCTGGTGACTATACATTTTTACATTGCGACATAAAATTTGCCTTTTTTTCCTGATTGTTTTGCAATCGCGTCTTTTGTAATGCTGACATAATAAACTGATGATGCGCAAGTTCCGGGGGAAAAAAAGATTTTGAAAGGGTCCTCATCCCTGCTGAACGACAGCGCTGACGGCACACCTGCTAAAAGCAGCTGTGTAGTGTGAGAGATCAAAAATGAGAGACATGCAAAGTAAAAGTGCAGAAAATGAGTATCTATTTTGTGCACAACTTAAAATTAGACCTCACTAACGGGTGAAGGAAGATTAAAAAATGATATAGTCTAATATTCATCAAAATGCTTTTCTCTATTTAATTTTGCAAAACCAGTCTTGTGTGTCAGTTTTTGATATTAAGATTCATACATCACCTGAAAGCTTAATAAATAAGCATTTCATTGATGTATGGTATTGCTAGGATATTACACTATTTGGTTGAGATAAGGGCTGTAACGATATCACAAACCAAACTGAAAGACCCTTGTTATGAATCATGGAACTCTCGCGGTACTCTCCAATTAATCTATTAAATTTAAACAACATTTTCTTTGCTTACATTTGATTAAATTGTATCAGTAATGACTAATAAGGGCTTTTGAAATTTTGTTCTAAATATTATATTCTAGTAGAGGTGGCTCTCACCGTGTCTACAATGGACATGTCTACAACTTGACAAAGCGACCATTCTGTTGGGTATTTGTCGTTCCGCACCACACTGCGCCACGTCCAGTATACTGTAGACGGCAGAATAGGTTCGCTTGTATTTTGTCAAGTCGTACACACGGCGCCAGTCTTTCATGACGATGCTTACATACACCGGCACCGGCCTTCAGCGTTTGTTTGCATCGCCTAGCAACAACTCAAACCAATGTAAGGATGTGACGTGCCAGACTAGTCTACATTTGAGGTTTTTATGTCATTTTTGTTTGCTCAGGTATTCCGCTCGCACTAAAATGTGAAGCCAAAGTTAATAACGAAAAAGTTATTGTTGTGGTTATTAAATGAATCTATTGTTCCTCAGCATTAGTGGTAAGATGACATGAACCTTACACCCACAGCAAACCGAACCGAACCGTGGCTCCAAAACCGTGAACTGAACCGAACCATGCCATTGGTCTATCGCTACACCCCTAACTGAGATACAACTATAAAAATCTGGAATCTGAGGATGCAAAAACACTTAAAATATTGAGAATTTTCTTTAAAAGTTATCCAAATGAAGTCCTTAGTAATGCATATTATTATTCAAAAATATATATTTTTTTTGTATTTACTTGTAAAAAATATCTTCATGGAACATGATCTTTACTTAATATCCTAATAACTTTTGACATAAAAGAAAAATCTGTAATTTTGGCCCATACAATGTATTTTTGGATATTGCTACAAATATTCTCATGCAACATAAGACGTATATACTAGTCACACTTTATTAAGTTTAGATTTTCGCTATTAACTAACCATTAGCTACCAACTCCTAACTTGCTGCTTATTAATAGTTAAGTAGTTTAGTTATTGTGTAGGATTAGGGATGTACAATATGATCACGCAGAACATGTGCTTTATAAATAGTTACAATACGTATGCTAATAATAAGTAACTAGTTAACAGTGAGAATTGTTCTCTACTAAAGTTTTACCCAAGTATTTTATTGCAAAACAAGACACAAATAATAATGAAGCTAATTGTTTTTGCCATATTTGATTAGTCTTTTGCATCGATAGCGTGTCTAAGAAGCCTTGAAATGCCATTTACACAGGCAAGTATTGGAGCAAAGCCTATGTAATCATCAATAAACGGACCGTTTGTCATGATATATTAAATCTGTTATGCGACAGCAAACTTTCTAAATCCGCCACGCTTTTATACACTTACGCACACAAGCTCACATGCATGAGCGCACACGTCACATGGCTTGTTTAGTAAAGGTTAAGCATGAGGGAAATGGTAAATTGATGAGGGTGATGCTATGAATACCGTAGCCCGCAGGTCTTTTCTAAACCCGGTGGCCTTTCTCAGATTCCTTTGAATCACAACTGAAGGCCTTTTCCTCTAGAGCACATGACCGTCCGCTTCCCACGGGATGATACGGCACATGTGTAAGCGGTGATACCCTGCAGCCCGTCAGACACACTCACTCACTCACTGCAGATCGCATGCATGTGATTGCGGCGTGCGTGTTGTTTAGCAGATGCTCCGTTCTCTCATATGTTCGACGGCGACATTCCCATGTGAGGATTTCTCATTAGCCAAACTCTGATCTTCTGCAATGCTGCTCTAATTGCGAAAGAAATCACATGCCACACAGATCTCTGTTTTGAACTGGGGCATTTCTGAGCGGCGTTGATATGAAGTGTGAGATTAGATCTATTTTCACGAGTCCCCTGTGACATGATTCTTGACATCGGGGCGGCCCGCTGACAGTTTGGTGGAAATCCCAAGACAATCCTCAACCTTTAAATGTGTCGCCTTTAATGAAGGATCTATTCAGATTCAGAGCTTCGGAAATATTTTTGGAGACCAAACCTCAAAAACATGACTGATATGGAGTGACCTAAAAGGTTCAATGAGGAGGCCGCAGTTAACAATAACAGGAACAGGATCCCTTCCCCCTAAAGACACACACACAGAGCAGCTCATTATTGCTCTGGGATCAGGGTTTGGGGAAGCGCATGGGAACAAGGAGCAAAAATCATTAGTGTTCTCTTCATGAGCACACACACAATCAAAGGGTGTGAGGATGCCTCAAGGAAAAGAGAAAAATGTAGACAGATTAAGCAAACATGCATTTAAAAAAAAAAAAAAACAATAGGACTGGAAAAACAACAGTAACTTTGATGCTAAATCAATGTGAAACGGCTCTAGTAATTGCTAGTCAATGGGGTAAACTGTGAGGTAAAAAAAAAGACTTACAATGCATCATTTTATTTTTTAAATTATAATTTCATTTGTAACGCATGAATCCACTTTTACTTTTAAGATGTTCCCAGAAGTATCTGTGTTAGTCATTGACATCTATATAGTTAAATTTCACTTTTATGCTAGTTATGTACAGTATGTTATATCAAGGTGCTTAATCAAAAGAACTGTTTTATATGACAATATGACAAGTATGTCATTATTTACTTTAATGACCTTATGGAAATAAATAAAATAGTCAAACTCTGAAAAGTGGGGAAAAAATCTTAACGTTAAATAAATAGCCCATACGAAATGGTTTAGAGAACAGATAGATAGATAGTCATGTAGATCAAACACTCACACTGGCATTCTGTAATGAGAAGAAAATGTAATATTGAATATAATATTTAATAAATTAAATATGAGTCATGTGACCGATGGCACCAATTCACTCTTAAAACATTCCATTAAAACTGAATGAACTACTTTTTTTTTTCTTTAATGTTCCCAATTAAACACTAATATGTTTTATGTTAAAGAATGTGCCATGGAAGTGAAGCAATAAATAGGTTTCATTAAAGCCAATTTACCGAGATTCAAAAAATGTAAATGTCTTGAATTACTGGGGCACCAACAAGAAGCTCATTAAACAGTAGAAAGTGATAAATTGTGGTATTGAAAAATAATGAGGGAAGATATTGTGCAGTGATGCATGGGAGTATCGCCACAGGGGGCCATAAAGGAGATCACATGTGAAGACTGAGAGAGAAAGGAAGAGGTAGCTGCCACGCTCTCATTCCGGGCCCATCTCCTGCCCCCTATGAGACCCTGGCATTGTCCAGCACTGATTTAAACTATTGTGAAGGGAGCCAGTGGCCCTCCACTCCGGGTTAAGCACTTCAGATACACATTGTTACAAGTTAATGTGACCAGTTAAGTGATGTATGACCCCAAACGCTCACCCTCTTTATTCCTCTATCTTTTGAGCCTCGCTCTCTGATCTCTCGATGCACAATATGCTGCTCAGACCTTCAAATAGGCTTTCTGAGAGAGTTCTTCAAAAGATCTGAGTCCGCAAATAGAATAGCTGCTGAGGAAGAGGCATTTGGCAACTCAGATAAGCCTGTATGTTGAGGAGAATGGAAAAGATTCTAGAAAACATTCTCCTGGACTACTGAACACTGGACTCCGAAGGCAGATAACGGAGTATGGTTAAAGATAACACACAAAATTACATTGCGTATGTTTCTTAGAACATTTCTTCTATCGTACAACAAAAAAATGTTGCGGTAATTCTATGTTACACGTTATACTTTGATGTTTACAATGGTGCAGAACAATTCCTGTATTAACATATCATAGTTCAAAGAAACCTATGGTGTTACAAAGCTAGGCAGAACTACATACAAATCAACATGCACAATGCTAAACATTGTTGCCATGGCATTGCTAGGGTATTCTGGGTGGTTTTAGATGATTGCTCAGGTGTTCTAGATGGTTTCTAGGGAGTTGTTGGGAATTCTGGATAATTCTAAGTTTTTTAAAGTGCTTGTTTATGGTTTCTATGGTGTTACTAGGGTATTCTATGTGGTCCTATGTAGTTGCTTAGGTGTTCTAGATAATTTCTAGGGTGCTACTAAGGTACTCTGGATGTTCCTATGGCTTATTTATGGTGTTCCAGGTACTTTCTCTGATGTCTTAGATCTCTAGGGAGTTTTAAGAGAATTCTGGATGGTCCTAGTACATTTTAAGATATACTGTGTGCTCTAGGTGGTTGCTCAGGTTGTTTTAGGTGGTCTCTAGGGAGTTTTCAGGGAATTCTGAATGGTTCACAAACTTTTTAAGGTGTTTTAGGAGGTTGATCTAAACGGTTTCTATGGTGTTCTTAAGGTATTATGGGAGGCCCTAGGGTTATTTTAGGTTTGGTTCGGTTTCAGTTGATTAATCAATATAGGCCAGTGTGGTGCAACCTGCCTATCGATATCAGTAAAATTCACACATATTCACTTGAATGTGTATTATATATATATATATATATATATATATATATATATATATATATATATATATATATATATACACACACACACGTACACATTTGTTTTTTCACACACACACTCTCTGACCAATAAATTCCTGTGACCTGGCTCTCATCGTGACCGCCCTTCATTCCACAGGTCTGTATTGAAGGGCACTGACTGGGAAACAGCACAGAAGAGTAAGTGAGAGAGTATGTGTGTGTGTGTGTGTGTGTGTGTGTGTGTGTGTGTGTGTGTGTGTGTGTGTTCAGCGGTGTTGGCGGGAATTCTCAGAGAGTGAAGCCTGTGAGAACCAAACCTCCCCACCATCCCACCTCCCATCATGCTCTACTCCCTCTCGCTGCATGGAGACAGACAATGCTGGCAGGCGATTTGGCCTCCTTCAAAACTGAAGGTCTTTTTGCTGTTTTGAGGCTGAAACAAAGCATATTTGTCCTTATTAGATGCCAAGTTTAGCTGACATTCTTTCAAGTTACATTCTTTCCAGTAACAATATGGTTAAGAAATATCAGACATGTTTTATCTTTGGACGCTCTGGGCCATATTGTGTCAAAGCTTTCATTCCATAGTTTATTTATTTGAATCAACTTACTATTGTACTAACCTCAAAGACGTGACCATGTTAATCTTAGTTTCAAGCACTCTAATAAGCATCAGATCTCCTTCAAACCACATAAGAGCTTTCAAAATCTTTGTCATATTTTGTTTTTTATTAAGTAATTGACTACAGCATTTTCGGCTTACTGGTTACATTTATAGGAATGTATGTGTTAAATGCTAATCAGAGGGATAATTACACATTTTGCTTTTAGTAGCAATGTAAGCCATCAGCAGAGCAGAGAGATCACAAGGAAGATCTCTCCTCCCATCACAACGAAAATAACTTAGTCATTATGACTAAATCAGGATGCACGACACCAGCATCTCATCCGTAATTAATGATCCCGCAAGATCAGGGCCATAAACAACAGAGTTTGTAGCAACAAGAGACTCAAGAGGGAGGAGAAAACCATTACGGATCCAAAACACAGTGTAGTGTTCATATATATCTCTGGATATAAGTGCTATAGCTGAGTGCTGTCTACAGCAGCATCATCTCTGCTGGTCCAGCTCTCTAATGAGACCAGATTCAATAAAAGACACTTAGAGGTCCACAGCCGGAAGAGACAATGCAAATAGAGTTTATTCTCAGCCTGGATGTCTGGTTTTCTTGGAAAGCAGAGATGAAGCAATAGGGGCTGTGATGTTTATTTGATTTAGGGCCCCTCTTGCTCTCTTCACCCAGTCCCAAACAGAATAAGAGAGCGATACATGTCTGTCTGCGAAGAAAAGCTAAGGAAAAGAGCTGATTGAGAGGAAAAGAGAGCACTTTATCTCTCGGTGACACTTGTCATATATGGAAGAAATATATTTACTGCACTTTTATGATTCTGCAGTCTTTCTAACAACTGAGAAGCACCACGTTTCTTAAAACCAAACAAAGCGTATGATCTTTATATCTCGCGATTTCACAGAACCAATTCCCCATTTAGTGATTTCAAAAGCATCTGGAATTCCACAAGGCCTGACATGCATTATCAAATTCAGTTTCTCATCTTCTTTACAAGTCTTCATTTCATTCAACCGCTCAGCTATTCAAATCACAATGTATTAGCGAGCAGCGGCTGTAAGAATGTGCTGATATCCTTTGATAGCTGCCCCCTGTCACCCCACTCCCTCCGGTTTTCTTCCCCGCTTTTTTGTCTGTGTGAACTTGGCCTCTTTGGAGGCCCACACAAAAGCATCCTGAGGAGCGAGGGTCCCGCGCCACACACAGAACGCAACCCACCGACTCAGTATGAGACCAAAACACACCAACCGGTCCACGCTCATTCACTTGCACAAATACGTCACACAATAAATGAATGCCAGTTTTTTTTTTATTAGATTGTATAGATGGCCTGCATCAGTTGAACTCGATGCCCCCAGTAGAACAGTGGCGCCAATAAACTCCCTTAAACGGCTTTATTAAAGGTAAACTAATTTAGGAATGGATTTGGATATGCCTAAAATGATTTGTAGAATTAAATTAAATGTTTTATTTTCAAACTGTGTGCACTATTGCAATGGGTGTCTGTATAGCTAGGCCTCTGTAATTAATTAGTGGTGCTTGCCTTTTAAGGCAAAGCACACTATTACTATTCCTCATACTTATTCTTACTTATTAGTGGTGCTTGCCTTTTAAGGCGAAGCACACTATTACTATTCCTCATACTTATTCTTACTTATTATTATTATAGATTCCGTGATTTTTTTGGCGCGTAACTAGTCCCGCAGTTTTTGCCACACACCCCTGAAACGGGCGTCAAATCGTATGGGTATTGTGGAAAGATGTGCTATGACTTTTATAAGCGATCGGGCGTCACGATTTTCGTACACGGGCGAAAAATCGGGCGTAAAAATCCCATAGACGTAACATTGCGACCAACTTTGACGGATCGTAGCGCAGAGCGAGAATATCGCACAAACTTGTAAATCACCAGATTTGAAGACTTTATCAAGCTGAACGAGAACATACCACACAGTGGGGTAAAAGTTTTACCCCTGGGGGGCAAGAGACCTCAAAGTTGCCCCATTGACATAGTATGGTGAGGGAAAATGCACATGTGTTTTTCCTACTATGGTAATTTACATAGGAATTTCGCAAATCTAAATAACTTTGCATTAAAATGTCATAGAGACGTGGGGGTGGGCTCGTTTTACTCAGCTAACCAATCAAAGTCTCTGAATCACTATGAAGGTGTCAAGCCACGCCCTAGCAACCAATTAGAGCACCCTAGCAACAGATCCCATAGACTGCCATTATAATGGTTCAGATGGGTATCTTTGGATCAGAGCGTCATAGAGACATGGGGTGGGCTCGTTTGACTCGGGCAGCAAACGGCCAATCATGAACTACTTCAGCTGTTCATAGCCACGCCCTAGCAACCTTTATCGATGACCTTAGCAACCAAAATCTTAACCAAAACTTACATATCTTCAAAAAAGAACGTCACAGAGACATGGGGGTGGGCTCGTTTGACTCGGGGCAGCAAACAGCCAATCCTGAGTCACCATAGACATCTCCTATCCACGCCTTAGCAACCATTATCAAACACCCTAGCAACCTTTTAGCAAGACCTATATCTTTGCATCAGAACATCGTAGCGACATGCTAGTCATGCTACCGACATGCTAGTCACTTTGCTAATCATGCTAAAAACATGTTAGCGACATGCTAGTCATGCTAGCGACATGCTAGTCACTTGCTAATCATGATAAAAACATGCTAGCGACATGCTAGTCACTTGCTAATCATGCTAGAAACATGCTAGCGACATGCTAGTCATGCTAACGACATGCTAGTCACTTAGCTAATCATGCTAAAAACGCTAGCGACATGCTAGTCACTTGCTAATCATGCTAAAAACATGTTAGCGACATGCTAATCATGCTAACGACATGCTAGTCACTTTGCTAATCATGCTAAAAACATGCTAGCGACATGCTAGTCATGCTAGCGACATGCTAGTCACTTGCAATAATCATGCTAAAAACATATTAGCGACATGCTAGTCATCTTAGCGACATGCTAGTCACTTGCTAATCATGCTAAAAACATGCTAGCGACATGCTAGTCACTTTGCTAATCATGCTAAAAACATGCTAGCGACATGCTAGTCATGCTAGCGACATGCTAGTCACTTGCTAATCATGCTAAAAACATGCTAGCGACATGCTAGTCACTTTGCTAATCATGCTAAAAACATGCTAGCGACATGCTAGTCATGCTAGCGACATGGTAGTCACTTTGCTAATCATGCTAAAAACATGCTAACTACATGCTAGTCATGCTAGCGACACGCTAGTCACTTTGCTAATCATGTTAGAAACATGCTAACGACATGCTAGTCATGCAACAGAGGGCGAGTTTTGCCACGGCAAGCACCACTCACATTTTCTTCAGGAAATGTACTTTCTAGTTAGTGGTGCTTGCCTTTCAAGGCAAAGCACACTATTACTATTCCTCATACTTATTCTTACTTATTATTATTAGTGGTGCTTGCCTTTTAAGGCGAAGCACACTATTACTATTCCTCATACTTATTAGTGGTGCTTGCCTTTCAAGGCAAAGCACACTATTACTATTCCTCATACTTATTCTTACTTATTATTATTCTTATTATTATAGATTCCGTGACGATTTTCGGGCGCGTAACTAGTCCCGCGCAGTTTTTGCCACACACCCTGAAACGGGCGTCAAATCGTCGCGGGTATTGTGGAAAGATGTGCTATGACTTTTATAAGCGATCGGGCGTACGATTTTCGTACACCGGGCGAAAAATCGGGCGAAAAATCCCATAGACGTAACATTGCGACCAACTTTGACGGCTCGTAGCGCAGAGCGAGAATATCGCACAAACTTGTAAATCACCAGATTTGAAGACTTTATCAAGCTGAGCGAGAACATACCACACAGTGGGGTAAAAGTTTTACCCCTGGGGGGCAAGAGACCTCCAAACTTTTTACTATGGTGAGGTAAAACTGCACATGTGTTTTTCCTACTATGGTAATTTACATAGGAATTTTGCAAATCAATATAACTTTGCATTAAAATGTCATAGAGACGTGGGGGTGGGCTCGTTTTACTCAGCGAACCAATCAAAGTCTCTGAATCACTATGAAGGTGTCAAGCCACGCCCTAGCAACCATTTAGAGCACCCTAACAACAGATTCCATAGACTGCCATTATAATGGTTCAGATGGGTATCTTTGGATCAGAGCGTCATAGAGACATGGGGGTGGGCTCGTTTGACTCGGGGCTGCAAACGGCCAATCATGAACTACTTCAGCTGTTTATAGCCACGCCCTAGCAACCATTATCGATGACCTTAGCAACCAAAATCCAAACTTGCATATCTTCAAAACAGAACGTCACAGAGACATGGGGGTGGGTGCGATTGACTCAGGGCAGCAAACAGCCAATCCTGAGTCATAGACATCTCCTATCCACGCCTTAGCAACCATTATCAAACACCCTAGCAACCCCAACTCAAACGGGCATATCTTTAAATCGGAACATCATAGAGACATGGGGGTTGGTTTATATCATTCATAGTGACAAGTGTATCATCATTGTCAGCTACCAAGCTGCTTCCTAGCAACCAACCAATCTACCCTAGCAACCGAGGGCGAGTTTTGCCACGGCAAGCACCACTCACATTTTCTTCAGGAAATGTACTTTCTAGTTCTTATTATTATTATACTAGATTCGGACAAATTTGGCGCGTAACTAGTCCCCGCAGTTTTTGCCACACACCCCTGAAACGGGCGTCAAATCGTGCGGGGTATTGTGGAAAGATGTGCTATGACTTTTATAAGCGATCGGGCGTACGATTTTTGTACACCGGGCGAAAAATCGCTTAAAAATCCCATAGACTTAACATTGCGCCAAACTTTGACGGATCGTGAGCGCAGAGCGAGAATATCGCACAAACTTGTAAATCACCAGATTTGAAGACTTTATCAAGCTGAGCGAGAACATACCACACAGTGGGGTAAAAGTTTTACCCTGGGGGCAAGAGACCCCCAAACTTTTTACTATGGTGAGGGTCAAACTGCACATGTGTTTTTCCTACTATGGTAATTTACATAGGAATTTTGCAAATCAATATAACTTTGCATTAAAATGTCATAGAGACGGGGGGTGGGCTCGTTTTACTCAGCGAACCAATCAAAGTCTCTGAATCACTATGAAGGTGTCAAGCCACGCCCTAGCAACCATTTAGAGCGCCCTAGCAACAGATCCCATAGACTGCCATTATAATGGTTCAGATGGGTATCTTTGGATCAGAGCGTCATAGAGACATGGGGTGGGCTCGTTTGACTCGGGGCAGCAAACGGCCAATGGTGAAGTATTTCAGCTGTTCGTAGCCACGCCCTAGCAACCATTATCGATGACCTTAGCAACCAAAATCCAAACTTACATACCTTCAAAACAGAACGTCACAGAGACATGGGGGTGGGCTCGTTTGACTCGGGGCAGTAAACTGCCAATCCTGAGTCACCATAGACATCTCCTATCCACGCCTTAGCAACCATTATCAAACACCCTAGCAACCCCAACTCAAACGGGCATATCTTTGAATCGGAAAGTCTTAGAGACATGGGGGTTGGTTTATATCATTCATACTGACAAGCAGTCTTTATAATATCATGACTGATAGCACCCCCTTAGCAACCAAACACAATACCCTAGCAACCTTTTAGCAAGACCTATATCTTTGCATCAGAACATCGTAGCGACATGCTAGTCATGCTAGTGACATACTAGTCACTTGCTAATCATGTTAGAAACATGCTAGCGAAATGCTAGTCATGCTAGCGACATGCTAGTCACTTTGCTAATCATGCTAAAAACATGCTAGCGAAATGCTAGTCACTTGCTAATCATGCTAGAAACATGCTAGCGACATGCTAGTCATGCTAGCGACATGCTAGTCACTTTGCTAATCATGCTAAAAACATGCTAGCGACATGCTAGTCATGGTAGCGACATGCTAGTCACTTTTTAATCATGCTAGAAACATGCTAGCGACATGCTAGTCATGCTAGCGACATGCTAGTCACTTTGCTAATCATGCTAGAAACATGCTAGCGACATGCTAGTCATGCTAGCGACATGCTAGTCACTTTGCTAATCATGCTAAAAACATGCTAGCGACATGCTAGTCATGCTAGCGACATGCTAGTCACTTTGCTAATCATGCTAGAAACATGCTAGCGACATGCTAGTCACTTGCTATTCATGCTATAAACATGTTAGCGACATGCTAGTAACATGACAATCATGCTAGAGACATGCTAGTGTTAAATAGGCTTATCTTTTAATTAAGACTTTGTGCGGAAACATCTAATCATCATTCACCATTGTCACTTCCTAGCCATGCCCTAGCAACCATTATCAAGCTCCCTAACAATCCAAAAACAAACAGGCATATCTTCGAATCCGAATGTTTGTTTATATCATTTATACAGACAAACAGCCTTTATAATATCACTGGCACCTGCCAAGCCAATGTAAACCGCATAGTAATGCCCTAGTAAACACCCCAAATATTGTACCAACCACACAGTAAACAGCCTAGCAAACACACTGAGTACCCTAGAAACTTCATAGCAAAGCCCTAGCAACTACTCAGAGTAGTCTAGCAACTGCATAACAACACCCTAGCAACCACCAATATTACCATAGCAACCGCATAGCAACTACCCTGTGTACCATTGCAATGGCCCTAGCAACCATTCTGGTTATCATAGCCATCACATAGCAACACCCTAGCATGAACCTCAATAAACCTAGCAACACCCTACCAACCACCCTGGATACCAATGCAATGGTTTTTGCAACCATCTTGGGTACAAGAACAAATTTATCTTTAGTCTAGCAACCATTTAGAAAACCCTAGCAATTGCCTAGAAATCACAGAGTACCTCAGCAACAACATTTACATTTCAACTGCGTACACAATCCAGAACACCAGAACACAAGCACAAGCAACTAGCAACTACCTAGTCACCACCCAGAACACCCTAGCAAGTAACTAACAACATACTAGCAACAAGTTGCCAATCAGCCATAGTAACAAGGTAAGCTTTAAGTCACTTCTGATAAATTTGAGGTCATTTATAGAAACAGTACATTAATTACAGCTAAAAGAATTTAGTGTGACAGGATGGTAAGTCAAACTCAGGGACACACACTAATCATAAAATATATAAAAATAAAATTAAATAAATATGTCTAATATAAACAGGAAAACATAATACAAATACCAAAAACGGTCTTTAAAAACAAAACAAACAAACCTTATTTGGTAATATTCTGAATGCAAATGTCATATTGGTCACCACAGACATGTGAATTCGGCTATGTACCAAAGAATAATGATAAAAAAAACACTATATTACTCTTTAAGAAACGTATTTTATCGTATATCATGTTAATAAGAACACTTTAATTACTAACTTAAGCTTTGAAAACACACTTTGGGCCATCTCATCCACTGTTGTGGACACAAATGGCACCCGTTTCGTAGAATGACTCAGTTATGGTGTATGGAGTGTAGATTGATGAGGGCAAAAGTAATTCAAAGCACATAAGGCAGCAACATAACAAAATTTGAAGGGGTATGAATACTTTTGCAGGGCACTGTATACACATACCTGTGTCATGTTATTAGTATGTTAAAGAGTACAAAATCAACAAAATTGTAATTTGTAGTAATGTGTATAAGTTATAATTTATGTGTCATTATAGTACATAAATTATATCCAATTCCTTGTAATTTAAAGCTTAAAAATATACTTTTTCTGTTTGTAACTTTGTTCTTTAAATGTATTATATGTATATAAAAACAAGACAGATATAATTTTATTAACGTTGTTTAACTTTTTAGTAACTAATATATATTTTAGTAATTAAACAAAACGCGTTTGTAATTAAGCCTTGGTGCACAAAAAAAGAAAAAAAGTCGTCTCCATGGGCTCTCTCTTCCATATATGGATATAACGATAACGCTGCATGACTATTGGCTACGCAGCTGAAGTTCGTGGTGCTGATTGGCTGAGTAATACAGCCATATCGCGAGGCTGTCGGCAGAATCTTCCAGAATCTTCCTGAGGTAAGTACAGCTGGTTTATTTATTCTAACTTCTGCATTTTAATAACGAATTTTAATAAATGAAATATGTTGCCGAAACGGTGTATACTATTGTTGTGTAAAGTTTGTGTTTGAATTAGCTCCTTGAAATATTAGCGCAATATTGGATGAGCAAGATTGCGTTTTCTAAGTTTTTTTAGAAGATATTTGTTATTAAGGTTAGGCCGCTGGAGATCGATGGAATCTTTTACTGCTTGAATGTGCTTTTAGGACAGTAATGTATAATATAAACCGTCTACGAAATACTTTCGCTGACTACGTAGACATTAGAAATCCATGAGACCTAATTAATGCTGTGTGTTTGGCTAATGATAATTTTATATATATATATATATATATATATATATATATATATATATATATATATATATATATATATATATATAATGCTAGTGGTTTTCACTGCGAATCGTGTCAGATCACCGTCCGTCTGAGGTAACTCTTATCACTTTGGCCTTGGGCGTAGGTCCGACCGCATGGCGCGTTGAGCCTAAATGAGCGCGAAATCGGTTTGCTTTTGACCACAGAAAATGTTAATACGCTAGTGTTTAATTGATTTTGAGTCAGCAGATTGAAGTAACAACATTGAGCTTAAATCGTGAACTATTTGTGCTATCAATTTATTCATTTATTTTTAGTAATGAATAAAGTCTCTTTGGTAATGAATGCGGATGGGGGGAGGAAAAAGTGTTGTGTATATTAGCGCAATATTGGATGAGCAAGATTGCGTTTTCTAAGGTTTTTTTTATTAGAAGATATTTGTTATTACGGTTAGGCCGCTGGAGATCGATGGAATCTTTTACTGCTTGAATGTGCTTTTAGGACAGTAATGTATAATATAAACCGTCACTTAAATACTTTCGCTGACTGCGTAGACATTAGAAATCCATGAGACCTAATTAATGCTGTGTGTTTGGCTAATGATAATATATATATATATATATATATATATATATATATATATTGTGACGGGAGGAGCCAACGACAGACACAGTGGGCGTGGCGTCAGGCCTCGAGAGGCTTTTTATTAAACAATAAAAACAAAATAATACAAAATAAAGTGTCCAGGGGAAAAGTGTCCAAATAAAAGGGGGATCTGGTGTCCTCGTCGGTACATGGGAAAGTGAAGGTTGAGGCCGTGTTCCAGGGGAAGGGTCCAGGTAAGGGGCGGAGTCCGGCGGTCGCGACACGCTCCCCTTTTTCTGGTCGCGCGCGGCGGCGGCTTCTTCATGGCGTCTCCGCCGCCGTTGCTCGGGCGGCAGAGTGGGATGAGCTCTGTGTTCACGGACGGCGGGGTGAGGTCCATCGCGCACCCTTCCTGGACCCACGAGGACACCAGCGTGCATGCACGGGGGAAGAGACCGGTCTCCCGAGGAGAGACGCGGTCAGGTATTTAACGGCGACGGTGACAAGGCTAATCCCCTTCAGGTGCGCCTCGTCACACGCCGCCAGACCTGACCGATACCACGCCCCTCCTCTCGAACACACCCACTCCCGTCGGGAGCCTGGTGAAGGCGGCGAACAAAGGACGGGGTGATGGTGACGATAAAGAGGAGGGGCAGCCGACTCGTCACATTCCCCTCCCAGCCGCCAACCCCGTCAGGCGGTCGCCGCCACGCAGGAGTGCTACCTTCCTCAACCAGGCTCCAGCGGTCGGAGTGGGCGGGCAGGGATTCCTCTCGGGCAACTCCCCTCTCGCACCGGGACAGAGAAACCGGGAATTAGTCGGAATGCTCAACCAGCCACCGGGTAAATGACCATAAGCAAGCGCCACTTACCCTTCCTGGTGGCTGGGAGCGAGTCTCCGTTGTTCCTCCATCCCGGCATGGGTACCAGCGAGAGGGGATGACGTCATCAGATGTCGCCCAACTGTGCCGTCTAAGCTCCGCCTTGCCCGCATTCTCCACCACTGTGACGGGAGGAGCCAACGACAGACACAGTGGGCGTGGCGTCAGGCCTCGGAGAGGCTTTTTTTTATTATTAACAAAATAATAATAATACAAAATAATAAAGACAAAATAATACAAAATAAAGTGTCCAGGGAAAAGTGTCCAAATAAAAGGGGGATCTGGTGTCCTCGCGTGCGTGCCGCGGGAAAGTGAAGGTTGAGGCCGTGTTCCAGGGGGGAAGGGTCCAGGTAAGGGGCGGAGTCCGGCGGTCGCACACGCTCCCCTTTTTCTGGTCCGGGGCGCGAGGGGCGGCGGCTTCTTCCGCGGCGTCTCCGTCGCCGTTGCTCGGGCGGCAGAGTGGGATGAGCTCTGTGTTCACGGACGGCGGGTGAGGTCCATCGCGCACCCTTCCTGGACCCACGAGGACACCAGCGCGCATGCATGCGGGGAAGAGACCGGTCTCCGAGGAGAGACGCGGTCAGGTATTTAACGGCGACGGTGACAAGGCTAATCCCCTTCAGGTGCGCCGCGTCACACGCCGCCAGACCTGACCGATACCACGCCTCCTCTCGAACACACCCACTCCCGTCGGGAGCCTGGTGAAGGGCGGCGAATAAAGGACGGGTGATGGTGACGATAAAGAGGAGGGGCAGCCGACTCGTCACATATATATATATATATATATATATAATGCTAGTGGTTTTCACTGCGAATCGTGTCAGATCACCGTCCGTCTGAGGTAACTCTTATCACTTTGGCCTTGGGCGTAGGTCCGACCGCATGGCGCGTTGAGCCTAAATGAGCGAAATCGGTTTGGTTTTGACCACAGAAAATGTTAATATGCTAGTGTTTAATTGATTTTGAGTCAGCAGATTGAAGTAACAACATTGAGCTTGAATCGTGAACTATTTGTGCTATCAATTTATTCATTTATTTTTAGTAATGAATAAAGTCCCTTTGGTAATGAATGTGGATGGGGAGGAAAAAGTGTTCAAGCTTGATTCATTCAGCGTGTTCATGTGCAGCGAATGCAGAGGAAGAGCAGGCTAAATTTGTATTTTGTTTTATCGTTGACCAAGGCTGCATTGATCGATGAGAATGATGATATATTTTTCTGTAATTTTCTATAGTATAATATTTCTAATATCTGTGATTGTACGTATATTTGAAAATGTAACATGAAGGTATATTTGGACATGGCATTTCCATGTTTATGTTAATAATTATTAAAAAATTATTGAAAAAGGTTGTGCTACTGCATAATGCTGTGGGGTCCTTACACACAGCATTAGGCAGTAGCACAACCATTGTGCATATTATTATTATTATTATTTATTTTTTTTTATAATAATTGACAATTCGGACAATTATAATGATAACATTACAACTGCAGTGGTGGCCAGTGATAATTCTGTTTTCCATTTTTATTCAATGTAAAAATTATTGCTCCAGTTTCCTCTGTTTTGTGAAGATGTGGTTGACAATACCTTGTTATAGCTCTGGTCTAATGTGTTTTCTGTGTCCCGACATATTTTTCATATAACGTTAATGACCATAAACATATATTTGGACATAGACAGAATTTTAAATAAAATAAAATTAAATAAAATTAAGTTTTGTTTCTGGTTTAAGTCATTAGGGATATACTTAAAGTCATGGACCTAAGTTTTGTTGTTATATTAAGTTTCTCTGTTATGTGTTGTGAAGCATTCATTTATAAATGTCTTTTCTTTGTTTGTTTAGATTTGGTCATTGAGCTTTATCTCTGGAGCAATTCTTGAGGTTTGTTTGCATGTTTTGGTTGTAAACCAATTTAAAAGTAAATTCTGCAAGATTAGAAAAATGTGAAATCTGTGACATTTAGTGAAGATAAATGAGAACAATATGTCTGACATTTAATTTTTCTTCAAATTACAGCATTACGAGCACTACAAATTCTCCACTGCACAATATCCAGTAAGTTTAATTTATTTTTGGTTTTGATATACTATGAAGAGTTGGGAAAGCAATATTAATAAGAAACTGAGTAAATTGATGCACTATAGCACTTGTGTTCACTATAGAGCCTTATAGCATGCTGAATTTTGTGAAATTAACAGGAATGTTGTAGGCCCCAGTCATTTTTCCTTTCTGGTAATTTGAGAGAGTGATGAAATTATATTAATTTTGTGGGGAACCATTTCTATTAAGTTCTTGTACGTTGTGGATAAACAGTCTATCATAGGATATACAAAAGTAAAAATCAAAATGGAAGTAATCACTTACAATTCTTTTCACTCTATTATATAGTAGAGATGTATCTATAATATTTGTTTTTGATTTGCAGATCTATTCAAAGAACAACCTACATTCTTCTCTGCAGTTGAACGACTGGTTAGTGTGCAAAATGCCTAAATAGTGCAATGTCTTTTTTTCTTTTAACATTATTATCATATATATAGTTGCCTAATTTCTCTGTCTTTTCTAGGTTTGGGATTTTCTCAGAGCAGGAATTCTTCTGCATTGTTCTCCACCCCACCCTCACCCCCACTTCCCAAAAGCCTACCCCTGCCCCTTACACCCTATTCACAAAAAAAAAAAAAAAAAAAAAAAATTGTTTTATTTGTTCACATACTGTTTTTTACTTTTAAAATTAGATTAATAATCTACTTTATCTTGCAGGTTGTGTCACTTCAGCATTTTGTTAAGTAAGTGACCTCACTACATGTGTATTGACTACATTACATTACTTTTGAACTGTAAAAGCAAGCAGAACTCATGATTAGGATACTTGGATAATGTCATTCCATTTAGGTATGAAAAGGGTTGATATTATGATTATAAAATTGCAAAAGGCTGCAATTGAACAAAATTAACTATAATTTGAGGTGTCTTTTGAAAATTGAGCACTTTTTTGTTTACATGTTGATCAAATATGTTGTGGATTATTTTGTCTCAGATTTGGTCATAGGTTTTTTCATATTTTGTCTTTATCTTTTGAAGGATGCCTCGGAAAGGTAGGAGATCCCAGGCTCAAAAGAGTCGTTGGAGCAAGCTAGACCTGACTGGACTGACGAGCGCCGGTAAAGGTGTTCCTCAGTTTTCTGACGGACAGCAGGGCGAAGATGGTGACAACACATCTAGGTTTCTGTCTGTGCAGGCGTCTCATTGCCAGAGTGATGCAAGGTATGATGTTTTCTCACGAAATCATCAGTGCACATGTGTATGTTTGACATTCCTTGCGTACCACAGTGAGGGAACTGCGTTCAAACAGCCTGATCTTGACAGAGTCCTAGAGGAGGGTGATGCTTTGTATGTCAGCATTAAAATGCAGCTTATTGCTGAAGGAAGATTCCAACACAATCATCTAAGCATGGATGAAGTGCCTGTGAGCATCACCACTTCTAACCACACCTACAGCGTCCAAAAGTCAGATGTGTTGATGGGATATCTGAGAGAGACAGGAGCTCCAGAAATGGAAGGATGGTGGATTCCTCTCAATGAAAGACTTCAGTGTCTGTCAACAGATGTCAGCCATGCACTGCTTATTGTTGCTCCAGAGTGCATTGCTGTGTTCAGAGATGGATCTGGAAGATATGGATATTTTGATTCACATTCCAGAACTGCTGAAGGTTTCCCACATGATGATGGAACTGCAGTCATGTTGACTTTCACTGACCTGAATGACATGGCCGGCAGATTACTTCAGCTTTTTCAGAATCGTGGTGCTCGGAGTACCTACGAATTCATGCCTGTTACATTTGCAATGGAGCAAGATCAGTCAGCGATAACAATGCCATCTGCAGCTTGTGAGTTACTCTCACAAGTAACTTCATCTCTGCCGGAACCACAAAGAAATGTTGGTGATAAAATCACAGAAAATCTTTTTTTTGCCGAAGACAAAAATCAAGGTGTCATCAAAACAAGCAAGCAGAGAAGAAGAAAAGAAATGCGTAAAATTGCTGAACAGCGTGCAGGACCTAAGGATACTCCATGTTTTGAAATCCGAAAACAAAAAAAAAGAGAATATGACAAAAAGAGGTATGCCAGTCTGTTTCAAACGAAGAAAAAGAAGTCGCCAAGAAGTGTAATCGAGATCTTTTGTCAGAAACAAAAAGAAGCAGTACTTGGTTAGGAGGTACCACACTGATGCTGTTTTCCAGAAGAAGATGAAGGATTATATGGTCAGGAGGTACGAGACAGATGAACCTTTCCAGAGGAAGATGAAGGATTATGTGGTCAGGAGGTATGAGACAGATGAACTTTTCCAGAAGAAGATGAAGGATTATATGGTCAGGAGGTACAAGACGGATGAACCTTTCCAGAAGAAGATGAAGGATTATATGGTCAGGAGGTACAAGACAGATGAATTTTTCCATAAGAAGATGAAGGATTACATGATCAGGAGGTACCACAGTAATGCTACTTTCCAGAGCAAAAAGAAGGAATACATGGCCAGAAGATATGCAAGCGATTCAGAGTTTAGATCCAATCACATTCTGCTGTGCACTCTTCAGAAGAAACGGAAGTGTCTCACTGATGCTGGATTCCACATTCTTCACAAGTTGAGATGTGCATTAAGGATCAAACGAAAATACAGGCCATACATTCGTTTCAGCCAGGATCCACCCAATTCAGACGCAACAAACCAGCCTGTGTCCAATAGCTTGATGGAAAAGGCCATATCTGCATTTCGGTGTCAAATTCTGCTTGGTCCATCTAACATCTGTACTGTCTGTCACAGGGCTCTTTTTCCAAATCAAGTCAAGATGTGCAACAGAACACGATACTTCAAAAATGTTCATGTTACAGCCTCTTGCTTAACCGGGAAATATGTTCATGCTTGTGACAGCGCCTGTTCAGCTTCCTGTACAGTTCCAGCAGAGAGAAGACAGGAATGGATCTGCCACACATGTGACAGTCATCTGAAACGAGGATCCATGCCCTCTATTGCAGTGGCAAACAAACTTGATTTGCCTCCCATTCCTGCGGAACTTCTTGAATTGAATGTCCTCGAACGACAGCTTATCGCCAAAATTTTACCATTTGCAAAAATTGTTGCATTGCCCAAAGGACAGCAACGATCAGTGCGTGGTGCTGTTGTGTGTGTACCCTCTGAGGTGGAGAACACCGTCAACTGTCTGCCAAGGCCTAATAGCGAGTCCCAGCTACTTCAGGTGAAGCTGAAAAGGCACATCAAGTTCAGAGGATACCAACACTTCCACACAGTGAATATGCACAATGTGCTAGCGGCGTTAGCAAAACTGAAAGCGACGCATTCCGAGTACAAGGACATCGTGATAAATGACGCTGCCACATTTGAATTTCTCCGTGATGATCAGATGGATGACACAGAGGAGAAACAGGAAGTTAATGTCTCTGAACAAGGTGACCAGAGTGTTAGCACAGAAGAAAAGGATGAACTCAGGCCTGGGCTCACTCTGGACACGTGCATGCAGCCACTTGACATTGGGCAGGACTTAATATCGTACGGCGATGGAATCTTCAGCATCGCACCTGCTCAAGGGAAAAAGCCAGTTGGATTTTTCAAGGTTCCAAAACTGGAAGCCATGGCTTTCCCTGTACAGTTTTCCACTGGACAGAACACAATCGATGAGGCACGAAAAGTTGCGTTATCACCAAGCATGTATTTCAATGCTAGATTGTTCTGCGTGGATACTCGTTTTGCCAAAGACCAGAGTTATCTCTTCTTTGCACAGTTTGTCACTGAGACGCACATGGCTAGAAACAGCATGTCTATCCAGATGCGAAAAGGCAAACCTGTTACAAAAGATGGACGGCGAATCTCCAACAAGCTTCTTCAGGATGATCTTGAGGTCGAAAGACTGGTCCACAGCCGTGACGCCACAAGATTCATGCAACCCTTGAGAGGCTCTCCATCTTATTGGGAGAAAACGTTGAGAGATCTACAGGCCATGATCAGACAGTTGGGGACACCTACTTTTTTTTGCACATTCAGTGCAGCCGAAATGCGATGGCCAGAAGTCATAACGGCAATCAAGGCTCAGCAAGGTGAAGAGGTTGACTTTTCAGAGCTTGACTGGACGACAAAATGTGAAATCCTTCGAAGTAACCCCGTCACCGTCATGCGGATGTTTGAGAAACGAGTGGATGCGTTAATGACCCATCTGCTTTTGTCACGTGCTCAACCCATCGGGGAAGTCGAGGATTATTTTTATCGAGTCGAGTTTCAAGCCAGAGGAAGCCCACACATTCATCTGCTGGCCTGGGTAAAGGGGGCACCGGAGTTTGAAAATGATTCTGACCAAAAAGTGTGTGACTTCATTGATCGCTACATAACCTGCCAGTTGCCGGACTCTACCACCGATCCCGAGCTTCATAAAATTGTCACCGAAGTTCAACTTCACAGCAGGAATCACTCCAAATCATGCAAAAAAGGAAAGGTGTTGTGCAGATACGGATTTCCTAAACTACCCATGTCAGGCACCACAATCACCCGTCCACGACCCGTCCAAGATGAAAATGAAGACCCACAAGAAGAACAAAACGAGGAAGACCAAAAGAAGGCAAGACGAGATGCGGTACGTGCATAAAGCAATCAGAGAAGCCAGGACAAAACTCAAGCCAGTGTGGGATCTGTTAAATGATCCTCAGGCCTCCTTTGACAGCTTCTCAGATTTGCTGATGAAATGTAATCTTTCCGAGAAAGACTACTATGAAAACGCTACGGCACTATCCACTTCAAGCGTGATTTTGCTGAAGCGTGATCCAAAGGAGGCTTGGGTGAATGGATACAACCCAGATTTGCTGAGGGCATGGAATGCCAACATGGACATTCAGTTTGTTCTTGACTCTTTCTGCTGCATCATGTATATGCTTTCCTACATTTCCAAGCCAGAACACGAAATGAGTGATTTCTTGAAGACCATCATCAAGAGTGTTCGGCAAACCAATGTAGACGAAGAGGATGAAATGAAGCAAATCATGCAGGCCTACTCCAAACACAGGCAAGTGAGCGCTCAGGAGTCTGTGGCACGAACATGCAGCTTACCACTGAAAAAGTGTTCACGGAGCGTTGTGTTTATACCGACGGATGACGATGCCCTGAAGATGAGTTTGCCTCTCAGTGTCCTACACAACAAAGATCCTGATTCAGAGGATGTCTGGATGTCGGGCATGATAGATAAATACAGAGCAAGGCCTCAAACACTGGAGTTTGAAATGATGTGCCTTGCAGACTTCGTGTCAAAATACCGTGTTGTGTATGGTCAGCAAACTAAAGGAAAGAATGTCCACCCACCTCAACAATATGGGATTCATTCAGAAGAGGACTGTTGGTAAGGCTGCAGTTATAAGGTATGCTCGCTTTTCGAAGGAGAAGCAACCAGAAAAGTTTTACGGAACTTTGGTAAAACTTTACGTGCCACATCGCGTCAACACGCAACTGAAACCTCAGCGCTATCCAACGTATCAGGAGTTTTACGAAAGTGCATATGTGGAACTCCCGGCACATCCTGGTCTCCTGATGCCTGTCTGTGGCATAGTTAAAGCACAAGAAACAAAGTTTGAAAAGCACAGCAAAAAATTCGACGAAGCATGTGAACAGCTGCAGCGGGAAGGACCAGCTGAGAATGCTTGGGGTGCTTTTGCACCTGAAGTTGATGCCGAACGCTTGGAGTGCGTTGCAGAACAAGAAGACGCCGACCTACAAGAAGAGGATGAACAAGAAGATGTCCCGGAGTACCAGATTCTTCGTGAAGATGGAGACGGAGTCGTACCACAGATAGAGGCACCTCAAATGACTGCCGAATTTGTGAGGAAGATGTTTAGGAGTTTAAATGAGACGCAGGCAGCCATTTTTTACACCGTTCGACAGTGGTGTCAGAAGCTTGTGTGGGGTCACAATCCAGGGCAGTTTTTTTACTTTTTGTCAGGCGGTGCTGGCTGTGGGAAATCACACGTCATCAAGTGCATATACTCGGAAGCAACCAAGATTCTGCGACAACTACCTCGACTCCAGGAAGAAGGGGATCTCTCGGTGCCTGTGGTGCTGTTGTCTGCGTTTACTGGAACGGCAGCATTCAACATATCTGGTAAAACGCTGCATTCCCTTTTAAAACTGCCAAGGAGTCTGAAGCCGCCTTATCAAGGACTTGGGAACGCCCTAGATGAAGTCAGAGCAGGACTACGCAATGTGGAGATTCTTATCATCGATGAAGTCTCCATGATTTCCAAGGACCTGTTTACTTACGTAAACTGGAGATTTCAGCAGATCAAAGGCAACAAGAAACCTTTTGGAGGTATCTCTTGCCTTGTAGTAGGGGATTTCTATCAACTCCCTCCACTAAGTAAAGCCAAACCGCTCTGCGTATATGAAGAGGACGTGCTGGACTTCTGGAAGGACAATTTTCAAATTGTCACCCTCACAGAGATCATGCGCCAGAAAGAAGACCTTGCTTTTGCTCAGCTGTTGAACAGACTACGAGTGAAGCAGAAGTCTGAAGCTCTGAGAGAAGATGATAGAGCTTTATTACTGCAGGCTGTGAAGAAGCCAGGAGACTGCCCGCGTGATGCTCTGCACATATTTGCCACCAACAAAGAAGTTCACAAGTATAATACGGAGACCGTACAAGCCCTTTTCACTGACATCATAACATCTGATGCCGAAGACTACAGGAAAGACCCCAAAACAGGAAGGATGAAGCGAATAAAAAGACCTGTCACTGGAAAAAAAGAAGACTTGCTCGACACAATTCAAGTCGCCGTGGGAGTTCGTGTGATGGTAACCAGGAATCTGGATGTAGAGGATGGAATCGTCAATGGATGTTTTGGCACAATTGCAAATATCGTCACCGAAACGAAAGATGGAATCGCCACAGTAAAAATGTTAGGACTTCAACTCGACAATCCAAGTGCCGGTCAGAAACATCGCAAAAAGGTGCGAGGTGAAGAAGACGTCCTAGTTTACATTGAGAGATCTGAAGAGAATCTGAGGAAAGGAATGGTTCGTCGACAGTTTCCCATCAAGCTAGCTTATGCCTGCACAGCCCACAAAGTTCAAGGCATGACAATGCAGTCTGCAGTTGTGTCTTTGAAGAAGATTTTTGAGCCGGGAATGGCCTACGTTGCCCTTAGCAGAACAACCTCTCTGCATGGATTACACGTTACGGATTTCGACGAGAAGAAGATATATGCGGATCCAGAAATCACTGCCTCTTTGCAAAGCATGAGAAGAGCAAGAGTCGAAGACATCATGCCACTTCTACAGCATGTAAGGGAACATACTCTTACCATCATACATCACAACACGGAAGGACTGGCATCTCACATTGAGGATATCCGATGCCATCATGAGCTGCGACTGGCGGATGTTCTTTGTTTTACGGAAACGCACCTGACCGGATCATGTGTTTCAGATCTCCAATTGGAAGGATACAACTTGTTCACACGGAACCGGCACGTCTCTTACTCGACACATCAAGAAATCGGAAGGAAAAAGGGAGGTGGAGTCGCAATATATTGCAAGGAGCACATTCCAACGCAGTCCAGGCAATATATACAAGATGTGACTGATCTGGAGTTTGTTCTAACTAAACTAGATTCTCCAATAAAAGCAGCAATCGTAGCTGTGTATAGGCCACCACAATATAATGTTCAAGATTTCTTGAACAACCTAAAGAGTGTGCTGGATTATATGGACCTTGCACACGATCTCACCATCATCTGTGGAGACTTCAATGAGGACCTTCTACAAGCTGGAAGAAAACAACCTATTTTGGAGTTGTTTGAAGCTCGAGGATACAGGCAACTAATTGGAACAGCGACAACAGGAAAGCACACACTGCTTGACCACATCTACATTTCAAATCCGGACCTTTGCCTCCAATCAGGTGTGTTACAGAGCTACCACAGTTACCACAATCCTGTGTACTGTGTTTTGCGCTTTATGTAGATGATTTTGTTGTTGTTGTTGTTGTTGTGTTTTGTATATTGCAGTGATTGTCATACGGAACCGGGGGCACTGAGCATGCATTAACGGTGCCAGTGGGGCTAGAACAGCCTTAGCCACCGGGTTGGCGCGTATGGTCGAGTTCTGGTGAGATTTATGATTGTGTTGAGCTTTGTTGTTGTGTTGTGTATTTTGCAGTGATTGCCATACGGAACCGGGGGCCCTGAGCATGCCTTAACGGTGCCAGTGGGGCTAGAACAGCCTTAGCCACCGGGTTGGCGCGTATGGTTGTGTTTTGATGTTGTCATACGGAACCGGTGGCACTGAGCATGCCTTAACGGTGCCAGTGGGGCTACACCAGCCTTAGCCACCGGGTTGGCGCGTATGATCGAGTTCTGGTGGGATATATGGTCGTAGTGAGGTTTTATGTTGCAGGGAAAGTAGAGCAGCAGCTACAGCAACACAAAGAATGAAGATAGGAGTAGACTGGCAGCTTCAGGAAGGACTCTGGACAGTAGAAGCAGCAGCATCAACAACAGACAGTGAGAATTAGTGCAGCAGCTCCAGGGAGGCAGTGAGTAACAACACTAACATGTAGACAGAGATGGTATTAAGACACTGGTATAATAGGTGTTTTACTTTGAATTTGTTTGAAAATCTGTACTAAATGTATGTTGTTCACTATTATTCTGTAATTAATGTGCTTTTCTGTAAAGTTTCAGGAAGGGTTTAGACACACTAGCAGTCCTGTCCAAGACTGGATGTGACTGCAACATTGTCGAAAAAAGCTAAGTGTTTAAACATTTACTGTACAATCACTGTACTATTGCACGAAACAACCAAATTTTTAGGAAGATGCTAATCTTAATCTGTTTTTGGTTTTGACGTTTTTCAGCAATTGTGAAGATGAAGACCAAAAGCCTGAGAAGATAAAGCGTGTAAAAACACGATGAGAACCTGCACACCAGGATCTGGAGTAAGCATAAGATTAAAATAGTTTATGAAGTTAGAAAGTTTTGATCAAATAAATTTTCTCTTTGCATTGATCCCATTAATATGAAGCAATACGTTTATAAATACTACTTGCAAGCTCTCCATTTTTATTAGTGTAAGATTGTTTCAGAACAAAAAAAAGACAAAATCTTGAAATAATAAGATCTGTGTTTTTCTCATCATTTCTCTTCATAATTATTGTGGAGTCAAAAAAGAATAATTACATCTGTTTTGCTTCTTCTACCACAGGATATCCAGCCTGTCTGACGAGTCCAAGACTAGATCAACTAGTGGTCAACTTCCTTCATCTTATAATTGGATGGCCAAATTAATCTTATTTAGGCCATATTGCATAATTTGTTTATTCTAAATATTAATTAGGTAAAATGAATGTAATGTAATGTGAGGATTGTCAGGATTGGTGGGGCGAGATTTGACACAACAGGTGCTTTTTATACATTTTTAATAAACATTTTAGGTGAATTGGCAAATCCAGTCTGTTTGTCTTTATTGAACGGTGTATCGTACAGTAAGAAGGTTTTTACACTTGTATAAATGAAGACTACATTTTGTGTAAAAAAAAAAATGTTCTAATAATTTTTCAAATTAGATATGGGTATTTACTATTGATCTAATTTAAGATCACGGTGTCTGCAAATCCAATAAGAAAACTTTTAACTTAACCTTAAAATTGAACAAACACTTAACTTCAGTGTAACTTTCTGGCTTTGTTCATATTGGCTTTCTCCAGAACACATGGTAGAGATTCCAGAGAAAAATCAGTGGCTTTTTTTTTTTGTATTGCAGAAAGGTGACCTCAGCTATTCTCTCAAACCATTTCACAAAGCGATATATATATCTCAGTATTAAAACAAAAATGTTACGTCTGGGAGGTCATTACATAAACTGCACAAAACAAATCTTGGTTGTAATGGGTATCTTAGGAGATACCTTAAATTTATTTATTTTAAAATCTAAATATATTTGTTAATGCTAAAAGCTGAAAATATAAGCAGTTCATCTAAAAACCGGGCTCTTTTGATTCACACTGGCAAATGGCAAAATTTTGTAAACCCCTTAAAAAATTCTTTCTGGTGCCATATTAAAAAACTAACTTAAAAATTACATTTTTAAAAGCGTATATACAACATTCTTTTTTTTTTTCTTTTCATGCAAAACTAACAATGCAGGGTGTGTAAATAGCTGGCTTTTATGAGATCTCGTGATATTACTCCTTGGTCTGACTATTGTTTAGATGTCAGCAGACAGAAGCTGGCTCCATCTCAACCGTACTTTTCCATGCTGGTGCTCTGCAGAGTGCAGACCCAGGTTTGGTTTAAGCCTAGCATTCGAGCGAGAGTTTTGCCACTGCAAGCACCACTCACATTTTCTTCAGGAAATGTACTTTCTAGTTAGTGGTGCTTGCCTTTTAAGGCGAAGCACACTATTACTATTCCTCATACTTATTCTTACTTATTATTATTATAGATTCCGTACGATTTTCGGGCGCGTAACTAGTCCCCGCAGTTTTTGCCACACACCCCTGAAACGGGCGCCAAATCGTGCGCGGGTATTGTGGAAAGATGTGCTATGACTTTTATAAGCGATCGGGCGTACGATTTTCGTACACCGGGCGAAAAATCGGGCGAAAAATCCCATAGACGTAACATTGCGACCAACTTTGACGGATCGTAGCGCAGAGCGAGAATATCGCACAAACTTGTAAATCACCAGATTTGAAGACTTTATCAAGCTGAACGAGAACATACCACACAGTGGGGTAAAAGTTTTACCCTTGGGGGGCAAGAGACCTCCAAAGTTGCCCCATTGACATAGTATGGTGAGGGAAAAATGCACATGTGTTTTTCCTACTATGGTAATTTACATAGGAATTTCGCAAATCTAAATAACTTTGCATTAAAATGTCATAGAGACGTGGGGGTGGGCTCGTTTTACTCAGCTAACCAATCAAAGTCTCTGAATCACTATGAAGGTGTCAAGCCACGCCCTAGCAACCAATTAGAGCACCCTAGCAACAGATCCCATAGACTGCCATTATAATGGTTCAGATGGGTATCTTTGGATCAGAGCGTCATAGAGACATGGGGGTGGGCTCGTTTGACTCGGGGCAGCAAACGGCCAATCATGAACTACTTCAGCTGTTCATAGCCACGCCCTAGCAACCTTTATCGATGACCTTAGCAACCAAAATCTTAACCAAAACTTACATATCTTCAAAAAGAACGCCACAGAGACATGGGGTGGGCCTGTTTGACTCGGGCAGCAAACAGCCAATCCTGAGTCACCATAGACATCTCCTATCCACGCCTTAGCAACCATTATCAAACACCCTAGCAACCTTTTAGCAAGACCTATATCTTTGCATCAGAACATCGTAGCGACATGCTAGTCATGCTACCGACATGCTAGTCACTTTGCTAATCATGCTAAAAACATGTTAGCGACATGCTAGTCATGCTAGCGACATGCTAGTCACTTGCTAATCATGATAAAAACATGCTAGCGACATGCTAGTCACTTGCTAATCATGCTAGAAACATGCTAGCGACATGCTAGTCATGCTAACGACATGCTAGTCACTTAGCTAATCATGCTAAAAACGCCAGCGACATGCCAGTCACTTGCTAATCATGCTAAAAACATGTTAGCGACATGCTAATCATGCTAACGACATGCTAGTCACTTTGCTAATCATGCTAAAAACATGCTAGCGACATGCTAGTCATGCTAGCGACATGCTAGTCACTTGCTAATCATGCTAAAAACATATTAGCGACATGCTAGTCATGCTAGCGACATGCTAGTCACTTGCTAATCATGCTAAAAACATGCTAGCGACATGCTAGTCACTTTGCTAATCATGCTAAAAACATGCTAGCGACATGCTAGTCATGCTAGCGACATGCTAGTCACTTGCTAATCATGCTAAAAACATGCTAGCGACATGCTAGTCACTTTGCTAATCATGCTAAAAACATGCTAGCGACATGCTAGTCATGCTAGCGACATGGTAGTCACTTTGCTAATCATGCTAAAAACATGCTAACTACATGCTAGTCATGCTAGCGACACGCTAGTCACTTTGCTAATCATGTTAGAAACATGCTAACGACATGCTAGTCATGCAACAGAGGGCGAGTTTTGCCACGGCAAGCACCACTCACATTTTCTTCAGGAAATGTACTTTCTAGTTATTATTATTATAGATTCCGTACGATTTTCGGCGCGTAACTAGTCCCGCAGTTTTTGCCACACACCCCTGAAAGGGGCGTCAAATCGTCGCGGGGTATTGTGGAAAGATGTGCTATGACTTTTATAAGCGATCGGGCGCACGATTTTCGTGACACCGGCTAAAAATCGGGCGAAAAATCCCATAGACGTAACATTGCGACCAACTTTGACGGATCGTGAGCGCAGAGCGAGAATATCGCACAAACTTGTAAATCACCAGATTTGAAGACTTTATCAAGCTGAACGAGAACATACCCCACAGTGGGGTAAAAGTTTTACCCTTGGGGGGCAAGAGACCTCCAAAGTTGCCCCATTGACATAGTATGGTGAGGGAAAAATGCACATGTGTTTTTCCTACTATGGTAATTTACATAGGAATTTCGCAAATCTAAATAACTTTGCATTAAAATGTCATAGAGACGCGTGGGGTGGGCTCGCTTTACTCAGCTAACCAATCAAAGTCTCTGAATCACTATGAAGGTGTCAAGCCACGCCCTAGCAACCAATTAGAGCGCCCTAGCAACAGATCCCATAGACTGCCATTATAATGGTTCAGATGGGTATCTTTGGATCAGAGCGTCATAGAGACATGGGGGTGGGCTCGTTTGACTCGGGGCAGCAAACGGCCAATCATGAACTACTTCAGCTGTTCATAGCCACGCCCTAGCAACCTTTATCGATGACCTTAGCAACCAAAATCTTAACCAAAACTTACATATCTTCAAAAAAGAACGTCACAGAGACATGGGGGTGGGCTCGTTTGACTCGGGGCAGCAAACAGCCAATCCTGAGTCACCATAGACATCTCCTATCCACGCCTTAGCAACCATTATCAAACACCCTAGCAACCTTTTAGCAAGACCTATATCTTTGCATCAGAACATCGTAGCGACATGCTAGTCATGCTACCGACATGCTGGTCACTTGCTAATTATGCTGGAAACATGCTAGTGACATGCTAGTCATGCTAACGACATGCTAGTCACTTGCTAATCATGCTAAAAACATGTTAGACAAATGCTAGTCATGCTAACGACATGCTAGTCACTTGCTAATCATGCTAGAAACATGCTAGCGACATGCTAGTCATGCTAGCGACATGCTAGTCACTTTGCTAAACATGCTAAAAACATGCTAGCGACATGCTAGTCACTTGCTAATCATGCTAGAAACATGCTAGCGACATGCTAGTCATGCTAGCGACATGCTAGTCACTTGCTAATCATGCTAGAAACATGCTAGTCATGCTAGCGACATGCTAGTCACTTTGCTAATCATGCTAAAAACATGCTAGCGACATGCTAGTCATGCTAGCAACATGCTAGTCACTTGCTAATCATGCTAGAAACATGCTAGCGACATGCTAGTCACTTGCTAATCATGCTAGAAACATGCTAGCGACATGCTAGTCATGCTAGCGACATGCTAGTCACTTGCTCATCATACTAGAAACATGCTAGCGACATGCTAGTCATGCTAGCGACATGCTAGTCACTTGCTCATCATGCTAGAAACATGCTAGCGACATGCTAGTCACTTTGCTAATCATGCTATAAACATGCTAGCGACATGCTAGTCATGCAACCGAGCGAGAGTTTTGCCACGGCAAGCACCACTCACATTTTCTTCAGGAAATGTACTTTCTAGTTATTCTTATTATAGATTCCGTACGATTTTCGGCGCGTAACTAGTCCCGCAGTTTTTGCCACACACCCCTGAAACGGGCGTCAAATCGTAGGGGTATTGTGGAAAGATGTGCTATGACTTTTATAAGCGATCGGGCGACGACGATTTTCGACACCGGGCTAAAAATCGCTAAAAATCCCATAGACTTAACATTGCGCCAAACTTTGACGGATCGTAGCGCAGAGCGAGAATATCGCACAAACTTGTAAATCACCAGATTTGAAGACTTTATCAAGCTGAGCGAGAACATACCACACAGTGGGGTAAAAGTTTTACCCTGGGGGCAAGAGACCTCCAAACTTTTTACTATGGTGAGGGTCAAACTGCACATGTGTTTTTCCTACTATGGTAATTTACATAGGAATTTTGCAAATCAATATAACTTTGCATTAAAATGTCATAGAGACGTGGGGGTGGGCTCGTTTTACTCAGCGAACCAATCAAAGTCTCTGAATCACTATGAAGGTGTCAAGCCACGCCCTAGCAACCATTTAGAGCGCCCTAGCAACAGATCCCATAGACTGCCATTATAATGGTTCAGATGGGTATCTTTGGATCAGAGCGTCATAGAGACATGGGGGTGGGCTCGTTTGACTCGGGGCTGCAAACGGCCAATCGTGAAGTGCTTCAGCTGTTCGTAGCCACGCCCTAGCAACCATTATCGATGACCTTAGCAACCAAAATTCGAACTTACATATCTTCAAAACAGAACGTCACAGAGACATGGGGGTGGGCTCGATTGAATCGGGGCAGCAAACAGCCAATCCTGAGTCACCATAGACATCTCCTATCCACGCCTTAGCAACCATTATCAAACACCCTAGCAACCCCAACTCAAACGGGCATATCTTTCATTCGGAAAGTCATAGAGACATGGGGGTTGGTTTATATCATTCATAGTGACAAGTGTATCATCCTTGTCAGCTACCAAGCTGCTTCCTAGCAACCAACCAATATACCCTAGCAACCGAGGGCGAGTTTTGCCACGGCAAGCACCACTCACATTTTCTTCAGGAAATGTACTTTCTAGTTATTATTATTATAGATTCCATGACGATTTTCAAGGCGCGTAACTAGTCCCGCAGTTTTTGCCACACACCCTGAAACGGGCGCCAAATCGTGCGCGGGTATTGTGGAAAGATGTGCTATGACTTTTATAAGCGATCGGGCGACGATTTTCAGACGCCGGGCTAAAAATCGGGCGAAAAATCCCATAGACGTAACATTGCGACCAACTTTGACGGATCGTGAGCGCAGAGCGAGAATATCGCACAAACTTGTAAATCACCAGATTTGAAGACTTTATCAAGCTGAACGAGAACATACCCCACAGTGGGGTAAAAGTTTTACCCTTGGGGGGCAAGAGACCTCCAAAGTTGCCCCATTGACATAGTATGGTGAGGGAAAAATGCACATGTGTTTTTCCTACTATGGTAATTTACATAGGAATTTCGCAAATCTAAATAACTTTGCATTAAAATGTCATAGAGACGTGGGGGTGGGCTCGTTTTACTCAGCTAACCAATCAAAGTCTCTGAATCACTATGAAGGTGTCAAGCCACGCCCTAGCAACCAATTAGAGCGCCCTAGCAACAGATCCCATAGACTGCCATTATAATGGTTCAGATGGGTGTCTTTGGATCAGAGCGTCATAGAGACATGGGGTGGGCTCGTTTGACTCGGGGCAGCAAACGGCCAATCATGAACTACTTCAGCTGTTCATAGCCACGCCCTAGCAACCTTTATCGATGACCTTAGCAACCAAAATCTTAACCAAAACTTACATATCTTCAAAAAGAACGTCACAGAGACATGGGGGTGGGCTCGTTTGACTCGGGGCAGCAAACAGCCAATCCTGAGTCACCATAGACATCTCCTATCCACGCCTTAGCAACCATTATCAAACACCCTAGCAACCTTTTAGCAAGACCTATATCTTTGCATCAGAACATCGTAGCGACATGCTAGTCATGCTACCGACATGCTAGTCACTTTGCTAATCATGCTAAAAACATGTTAGCGACATGTTAGTCATGCTAGCGACATGCTAGTCACTTGCTAATCATGCTAAAAACATGTTAGCGACATGCTAGTCATGCTAGCGACATGCTAGTCACTTGCTAATCATGATAAAAACATGCTAGCGACATGCTAGTCATGCTAGCGACATGCTAGTCACTTGCTAATCATGCTAGAAACATGCTAGCGACATGCTAGTCATGCTAACGACATGCTAGTCACTTTGCTAATCATGCTAAAAACATGCTAGCGACATGCTAGTCATGCTAGCGACATGCTAGTCACTTGCTAATCATGCTAAAAACATGCTAGCGACATGCTAGTCACTTTGCTAATCATGCTAAAAACATGCTAGCGACATGCTAGTCATGCTAGCGACATGCTAGTCACTTGCTTATCATGCTAAAAACATGCTAGCGACATGCTAGTCATGCTAACGACATGCTAGTCACTTTGCTAATCATGCTAAAACATGCTAGCGACATGCTAGTCATGCCAGACACATGCTAGTCACTTGCTAATCATGCTAAAAACATGCTAGCGACATGCTAGTCATGCTAGCGACATGCTAGTCACTTTGCTAATCATGCTAAAACATGCTAGCGACATGCTAGTCATGCTAGCGACATGCTAGTCACTTGCAAATCATGCTAAAAACATGCTAGCGATATGCTAGTCACTTTGCTAATCATGCTAAAAACATGCTAGCGACATGCTAGTCATGCTAGCGACATGCTAGTCACTTGCTAATCATGCTAGAAACATGCTAGCGACATTCATAGTCACTTTGCTAATCATGCTAAAAACATGTGAGCGACATGCTAGCAACATGCTAGTCATTTGCCAATGACATGTTAGCTATGCTAACAGCATGCTAGTAACATCACAATCATGGTAGAGACATGCTAGTGTTAAATAGCTTATCTTTTAATCAGAACGTCATAAAGACTTTGTGCGGAAACATCTAATCATCATTCACCATTGACACTTCCTAGCCATGCCCTAGCAACCATTATCAACCTCCCTAACAATCCAAAAACAAACAGTTATATCTTTGAATCCGAATGTTTGTTTATATTATTTATACAGACAAACAGCCTTTATAATATCACTGGCAGCTGCCAAGCCAGTGTAAACTGCATAGTAATGCCCTAGTAAACACCCCAAATACCGTACCAACCACACAGAAAACGGCCTAGCAAACACACTGAGTACCCTAGAAACTTCATAGCAAAGCCCTAGCAACTACTCAGAGTAGTCTAGCAACTGCATAACAACACCCTAGCAACCACCAATATTACCATAGCAACCGTGATAGCAACTACCCTGTGTACCATTGCAATGGCCCTAGCAACCAATCTGGTTATCATAGCCATCACATAGCAACACCCTAGCATGAACCTCAATAAACCTAGCAACACCCTACCAACCACCCTGGATACCATAGCAATGGTCTTTGCAACCATCTTGGGTACCAGAACAAATGTATCTTTAGTCTAGCAACCACTCAGAAAACCCTAGCAATTGCCTAGAAATCACAGAGAGTACGTCAGCAACAACATTTACATTTCAACTGCGCACACAATCCAGAACACCAGAACACAAGCACAACCACCTAGCAACTACCTAGTCACCACCCAGAACACCCTAGCAAGTAACTAACAACATACTAGCAACAAGTTGCCAATCAGCCATAGTAACAAAGTAAGCTTTAAGTCACTTCTGCTAAATTTGAGGTCATTTATAGAAACAGTACATTAATTACAGCTAAAAGAATTTAGTGTGACAGGGTGGTAAGTCAAACTCAGGGACACACACGAATCATATAATATATAAAAATAAAATGAAATAAATATGTCTAATATAAACAGGAAAACATAATACAAATACCAAAAACGGTCTTTAAAAACAAAACAAACAAACCTTATTTGGTGATATTTTGAATGCAAATGTCATATTGGTCACCACGGACATGTGAATTTGGCTATGTACTAAAGAATAATGATACACTTGAACACTATATTACTGTTTAAGAAAAGGATTTTATCGTATGCCATGTTAATAAGAACACTTTAATTAATAACGTTAAGCTTTGAAAACACACTTTGGGACATCTCATCCAGTGTTGTGGACACAAATGGCACCCGTTTTGTAGAATGACTCAGTTATGGTGTATGGAGTGTAGACTGATGAGGGGAAAAGTAATTCAAAACACATAAGGCAGCAACATAACTAAATTTGAAGGGGTATGAATACTTTTGCAAGGCACTGTATACACCTACCTGTGTCATGTTATTAGTATGTTAAACAGAACAAAGTCTACAAAATTGTAATTTGTAGTAATGTGTATAAGTTATAATTTATGTGTCATTATATTACATAAAGTATATCCAATTCCTTGTCATTTAAAGCTTAAAAATATACTTTTTCTGTTTGTAACTTTGTTCTTTAAATGTATTATATGTATATAAAAACAAGACAGATATAATTTTATTAACGTTGTTTAACTTTTTAGTAACTAATATATATTTTAGTAATTAAACAAAACGCGTTTGTAATTAAGCCTTGGTGCACAAAAAAAGAAAAAAAGAAAAGAAAAAAAAAAAAAGTCGTTGTCTCCATGGGCTCTCTTCCATATATGGATATAACGATAACGCTGCATGACTATTGGCTGCGCAGCTGAAGTTCGTGGTGCTGATTGGCTGAGTAATACAGCCATATCGCGAGGCTGTCGGCAGAATCTTCCAGAATCTTCCTGAGGTAAGTACAGCTGGTTTATTTATTCTAACTTCTGCATTTTAATAACGAATTTTAATAAATGAAATATGTTGCGAAACGGTGTATACTATAGTTGTGTAAAGTTTGTGTTTGCATTAGCTGCTTTGAAATATTAGCGCAAGATTGCGTTTTCTAGGGTTTTTTTAGCAGATATTTGTTATTAAGGTTAGGCCGCTGGAGATCGATGGAATCTTTTACTGCTTGAATGTGCTTTTAGGACAGTAATGTATAATATAAACCGTCTTCGCTGACTGCGAGACATTAGAAATCCGCGAGACCTAATTAATGCTGTGTGTTTGGCTAATGAGATATATATATATATATATATATATATATATATATATATATATATATATATATATAATGCTAGTGGTTTTCACTGCGAATCGTGTCAGATCACCGTCCGTCTGAGGTAACTCTTATCACTTTGGCCTTGGCGTAGGTCCGACCGCATGGCGCGTTGAGCCTAAATGAGCGCGAAATCGGTTTGGTTTTGACCACAGAAAATGTTAATACGCTAGTGTTTAATTGATTTTGAGTCAGCAGATTGAAGTAACAACATTGAGCTTAAATCGTGAACTATTTGTGCTATCAATTTATTCATTTATTTTTAGTAATGAATAAAGTCCTTTGGTAATGAATGCGGATGGGGGGAGGAAAAGTGTTATGTGTATATTAGCGCAATATTGGATGAGCAAGATTGCGTTTTCTAAGGTTTTTTTATTAGAAGATATTTGTTATTAAGGTTAGGCCGCTGGAGATCGATGGAATCTTTTACTGCTTGAATGTGCTTTTAGGACAGTAATGTATAATATAAACCGTCTACGAAATACTTTCGCTGACTGCGAGACATTAGAAATCCGCGAGACCTAATTAATGCTGTGTGTTTGGCTAAGTCCCTTTGGTAATGAATGCGGATGGGGGAGGAAAAAGTGTTCGAAGCTTGATAAGTGTTCGAAGCTTGATAAGTGTTCGAAGCTCGATAAGTGTTCGAAGCTTGATTCATTCAGCGTGTTCATGTGCAGCGAATGCAGGCTAAATTTGTATTTTGTTTTATCGTTGACCAAGGCTGCATTGATCGATGAGAATGATGATATATTTTTCTGTAATATTCTATAGTATAATATTTCTAATATCTGTGATTGTACGTATATTTGAAAATGTAACATGAAGGTATATTTGGACATGGCATTTTCATGTTTATGTTAATAATTATTAAAAATTATTGAAAAAGGTTGTGCTACTGCATAATGCTGTGGGGTCCTTACACACAGCATTAGGCAGTAGCACAACCATTGTGCATATTATTATTATTATTGTTATTATTATTATTATTTTATTTTTTTAATAATTGACAATTCCGACAATTATAATAACATTACAAATGCAGTGGTGGCCAGTGATAATTCTGTTTACCATTTTTATTCAATGTAAAAATGCCTTAATGTAGATAATTATTGCTCCAGTTTCCTCTGTTTTGTGAAGATGTGGTTGACAATACCTTGTTATAGCTCTGGTCTAATGTGTTTTCTGTGTCCTGACATATTTTTCATATGCGTCTATTAATATCTGTGATTTTAAGTATATTTGAAATGACCATAAACATATATTTGGAATTTTCAATGTTTACATTAATAATAAAATTAAGTTTTGTTTCTGGTTTAAGTCATTAGGGGTATACTTAAAGTCATGGACCTAAGTTTTGTTGTTATATTAACTGTCTGTTGTGTGCTGTGAAGCATTCATTTATAAATGTCTTTTCTTTGTTTGTTTAGATTTGGTCATTGAGCTTTTATCTCCGGAGCAATTCTTGAGGTTTGTTTGCATGTTTTGGTTGTAAACCAATTTAAAAGTAAATTCTGCAGGATTAGAAAAATGTGAAATCTATGACCCATTTAGTGAAGATAAATGAGAACGATATGTCTGACATTTAATTTTTCTTCAAATTACAGCATTACGAGCACTGCAAATTCTCCACTGCACAATATCCAGTAAGTTTCATTTATTTTTTGTTTTTTGATATACTATGAGTTGGCAAAGCAATATTAATAAGAAACTAATGAGTAAATTGATGCACTATAGCACTTGTGTTTACTATAGAACCTTTGAATAGCATGCTGAATTTTGTGAAATTAACTGAGGAATGTTGTAGGCCCCAGTGATGAAAGAGTAAATGAGAGAGTGATGAAATTATATTAATTTTGTGGGGAACCATTTCTATTAAGTTATTGTACGTTATGTATAAACAGTCTATCATAGGATATACAAACGTAAAAATCAAAATGGAAGTCATAGATCATCTAGTTCTTTTAATCTACTGCATTTCACTCTATTATATAGTAGAGATGTATCTATAATATTTGTTTTTGATTTGCAGATCTATTCAAAGAACAACTTGCATTCTTCTCTGCAGTTGAACGCCTGGTTAGTGTGCAAAATGCCTAAATAGTGCAATGTCTTTTTTTCTTTTTAACATTATCATCTATATAGTTGCCTAATTTGTCTGTTTTTTCTAGGTTTGGGATTTTCTCAGAGCAGCAGTTCTTCTGTATTGTTCGCCACCCCACCCCCACCTCCACTCCCCAAACACCCACCCCGCCCCAAACACCCTATCCACCAAAAAAAAAAAAAAAAAAAAAAAATTCAGTTTTATAATTGTTCACACAGTTTTTTTTTTTAAAATAAGTTAATTACTTTTAATACTAGATTAATAATCTGCTATTTTATCTTGCAGGTTGTGTCACTTCAGCATTTTGTTAAGTAAGTAACTTGACTACATGTGTATTGACTACATTACTTTTGAACTGTAAAACCAAGCCGAACTGATGATTAGGATATTAAACTTGGATAATTTCATTCCATTTAGGTATGAAAAGGGTTGATAGTGTGATTATAAAATTGCAAAAGGCTGCAATTTAACAAAATGAACTATAATTTGAGGTGTCTTTTGAAAATTGAGCACTTTTTTGTTTACATGTTGATCAGATATGTTGTGGATTATTTTGTCTCTAGATTTGGTCTGGGTTTTTTTTTTTCATATTTTGTCTTTTTATCTTTTGAAGGATGCCTCGGAAAGGTAGGAGATCCCAGGCTCAAAAGAGTCGTTGGAGCAAGCTAGACCTGACTGGACTGACGAGCGTCAGTAAAGGTGTTCCTCAGTTTCCCGACAGACAGCAGTGCGAAGATGGTGACAACACATCTAGGTTTCTGTCTGTGCAGGCGTCTCATTGCCAGAGTGATGCAAGGTATGATGTTTTCTCACGAAATCATCAGTGCACATGTGTATGTTTGACATTCCTTGCGTACCACAGTGAGGGAACTGTGTTCAAACAGCCTGATCTTGACAGAGTCCTAGAAGAGGGTGATGCTTTGTATGTCGGCATTAAAATGCAGCTTATTGCTGAAGGAAGATTCCAACACAATCATCTAAGCATGGATGAAGTGCCTGTGAGCATCACAACTTCTAACCACACCTACAGCGTCCAAAAGTCAGAAGTGTTGATGGGATATCTGAGAGAGACAGGAGCTCCAGAAATGGAAGGATGGTGGCTTCCTCTCAATGAAAGACTTCAGTGTCTGTCAACAGATGTCAGCCATGCACTGCTTATTGTTGCTCCAGAGTGCATTGCTGTGTTCAGAGATGGATCTGGAAGATATGGATATTTTGATTCACATTCCAGAACTGCTGAAGGATTCCCACATGATGATGGAACTGCAGTCATGTTGACTTTCATTGACCTGAATGACATGGCCAGCAGATTACTTCAGCTTTTTCAGAATCGTGGTGCTCAGAGTACCTACGAATTCATGCCTGTTACATTTGCAATGGAGCAAGATCAGTCAGCGATAACAATGCCATCTGCAGCTAGTGAGTCACTCTCACAAGTAACTTCATCTCTGCCTGAACCACAAAGAAATGTTGGTGACATTTCTGTCATAAATGTTGTCAAAACAAGCAAGCAGAGAAGAAGAAAAGAAATGCGAAAAATTGCTGAACAGCGTGCAGGACCTAAGGATACTCTATGTGTTGAAATCCGAAAACGAAAAAGAAGAGAATATGAGAAAAAGAGGTATGCCACCAGTTGTCTGATTCAAATGAAGAAAAAAGAAGTCGCCAAGAAGTGCAATCAAGATCTTTTTGTCAGAAACAAAAAGAAGCAGTACTTGGTTAGGAGGTACCACACTGATGCTGTTTTCCAGAAGAAGATGAAGGATTATATGGTCAGGAGGTACGAGACAGATGAACGTTTCCAGAAGAAGAAGAAGGATTATATGGTCAGGAGGTACAAGACAGATGAACGTTTCCAGAAGAAGAAGAAGGATTATATGGTCAGGAGGTACAAGACAGATGAACCTTTCCAGAAGAAGATGAAGGATTATATGGTCAGGAGGTACAAGACAGATGAATTTTTCCAGAAGAAGATGAAGGACTATGTGGCCAGGAGGTACAAGACCGATGAACTTTTCCAGAAGAAGAGGAAGCATTACATGACCAGGAGGTACCACAGTAATGCTACTTTCCAGAACAAAAAGAAGGACTACATGGCCAGAAGATATGCAAGCGATTCAGAGTTTAGATCCCATCACATTCGGCTTTGCACTCTTCAGAAGAAACAGAAGTGTCTCACTGATGCTGGGTTCCACATACTTCAGAAGTTGAGATGTGCATTAAGGATCAAACGAAAATACAGGCCATACATTCGTTTCAGCCAGGATACACCCAATTCAGATGCAACAAACCAGCCTGTGTCCAATAGCTTGATGGAAAAGGCCATATCTGCATTTCGGTGTCAAATTCTGCTTGGTCCATCTAACATCTGTACAGTCTGTCACAGGGCTCTTTTTCCAAATCAAGTCAAGATGTGCAACAGAACACGATACTTCAAAAATGTTCATGTTACAGCCTCTTGCTTAACCGGGAAATATGTTCATGCTTGTGACAGCGCCTGTTCAGCTTCATGTACAGTTCCAGCAGAGAGAAGACAGGAATGGATCTGCCACACATGTGACAGTCATCTGAAACGAGGATCCATGCCCTCTATTGCAGTGGCAAACAAACTTGATTTGCCTCCCATTCCTGCGGAACTTCTTGAATTGAATGTACTCGAACGACAGCTTATCGCCAAAATTTTACCATTTGCGAAAATTGTTGCATTGCCCAAAGGACAGCAACGATCAGTGCGTGGTGCTGTTGTGTGTGTACCCTCTGAGGTGGAGAACACCGTCAACTGTCTGCCAAGGCCTAATAGCGAGTCCCAGCTACTTCAGGTGAAGCTGAAAAGGCACATCAAGTTCAGAGGATACCAACACTTCCACACAGTGAATATGCACAATGTGCTAGCAGCGTTAGCAAAACTGAAAGTGACGCATTCCGAGTACAAGGACATCGTGATAAATGACGCTGCCACATTTGAATTTCTCCATGATGATCAGATGGATGACACAGAGGAGAAACAGGAAGTCGATGTCTCTGAACAAGGTGACCAGAGTGTTAGCACAGAAGAAAAGGATGAACTCAGGCCTGGGCTCACTCTGGACACGTGCATGCAGCCACTTGACATTGGGCAGGACTTAATATCGTACGGCGATGGAATCTTCAGCATCGCACCTGCTCAAGGGAAAAAGCCAGTTGGATTTTTCAAGGTTCCAAAACTGGAAGCCATGGCTTTCCCTGTACAGTTTTCCACTGGACAGAACACAATCGATGAGGCACGAAAAGTTGCGTTATCACCAAGCATGTATTTCAATGCTAGATTGTTCTGCGTGGATACTCGTTTTGCCAAAGACCAGAGTTATCTCTTCTTTGCACAGTTTGTCACTGAGACGCACATGGCTAGAAACAGCATGTCTATCCAGATGCGAAAAGGCAAACCTGTTACAAAAGATGGACGGAGAATCTCCAACAAGCTTCTTCAGGATGATCTTGAGGTCGAAAGACTGGTCCACAGCCGTGACGCCACAAGGTTTATGCAACCCTTGAGAGGCTCTCCATCTTATTGGGAGAAAACGTTGAGAGATCTACAGGCCATGATCAGACAGTTGGGGACACCTACTTTTTTTTGCACATTCAGTGCAGCCGAAATGCGATGGCCAGAAGTTATAACGGCAATCAAGGCTCAGCAAGGTGAAGAGGTTGACTTTTCAGAGCTTGACTGGACGACAAAATGTGAAATCCTTCGAAGTAACCCCGTCACCGTCATGCGGATGTTTGAGAAACGAGTGGATGCGTTAATGACCCATCTGCTTTTGTCACGTGCTCAACCCATCGGGGAAGTCGAGGATTATTTTTATCGAGTCGAGTTTCAAGCCAGAGGAAGCCCACACATTCATCTGCTGGCCTGGGTAAAGGGGGCACGGAATTTGAAAATGATTCTGACCAAAAGTGTGTGACTTCATTGATCGCTACATAACCTGCCAGTTGCCGGACTCTACCACCGATCCCGAGCTTCATAAAATTGTCACCGAAGTTCAACTTCACAGCAGGAATCACTCCAAATCATGCAAAAAAGGAAAGGTGTTGTGCAGATACGGATTTCCTAAACTACCCATGTCAGGCACCACAATCACCCGTCCACGACCCGTCCAAGATGAAAATGAAGACCCACAAGAAGAACAAAACGAGGAAGACCAAAAGAAGGCAAGACGAGATGCGTACATAAAGCAATCAGAGAAGCCAGGACAAAACTCAAGCCAGTGTGGGATCTGTTAAATGATCCTCAGGCCTCCTTTGACAGCTTCTCGGATTTGCTGATGAAATGTAATCTTTCCGAGAAAGACTACTATGAAAACGCTAAGGCACTATCCACTTCAAGCGTGATTTTGCTGAAGCGTGATCCAAAGGAGGCTTGGGTGAATGGATACAACCCAGATTTGCTGAGGGCATGGAATGCCAACATGGACATTCAGTTTGTTCTTGACTCTTTCTGCTGCATCATGTATATGCTTTCCTACATTTCCAAGCCAGAACACGAAATGAGTGATTTCTTGAAGACCATCATCAAGAGTGTTCGCAAACCAATGTAGACGAAGAGGATGAAATGAAGCAAATCATGCAGGCCTACTCCAAACACAGGCAAGTGAGCGCTCAGGAGTCTGTGGCACGAACATGCAGCTTACCACTGAAAAAGTGTTCACGGAGCGTTGTGTTTATACCGACGGATGACGATGCCCTGAAGATGAGTTTGCCTCTCAGTGTCCTACACAACAAAGATCCTGATTCAGAGGATGTCTGGATGTCGGGCATGATAGATAAATACAGAGCAAGGCCTCAAACACTGGAGTTTGAAATGATGTGCCTTGCAGACTTCGTGTCAAAATACCGTGTTGTGTATGGTCAGCAAACTAAAGGAAAGAATGTCCACCCACTCCTCAACGATATGGGATTCATTCAGAAGAGGACTGTTGGTAAGGCTGCAGTTATAAGGTATGCTCGCCAAGGAGAAGCAACCAGAAAAGTTTTACGGAACTTTAGTAAAACTTTTACGTGCCACATCGCGCCAACACGCAACTGAAACCTCAGCGCTATCCAACGTATCAGGAGTTTTACGAAAGTGCATATGTGGAACTCCCGCACATCCTGGTCTCCTGATGCCTGTCTGTGGCATAGTTAAAGCACAAGAAACAAAGTTTGAAAAGCACAGCAAAAAAATTCGACGAAGCATGTGAACAGCTGCAGCGGGAAGGACCAGCTGAGAATGCTTGGGGTGCTTTTGCACCTGAAGTTGATGCCGAACGCTTGGAGTGCGTTGCAGAACAAGAAGACGCCGACCTACAAGAAGAGGATGAACAAGAAGATGTCCCGGAGTACCAGATTCTTCGTGAAGATGGAGACGGAGTCGTACCACAGATAGAGGCACCTCAAATGACTGCCGAATTTGTGAGGAAGATGTTTAGGAGTTTAAATGAGACGCAGGCAGCCATTTTTACACCGCTCGACAGTGGTGTCAGAAGCTTGTGTGGGGTCACAATCCAGGGCAGTTTTTTTACTTTTTGTCAGGCGGTGCTGGCTGTGGGAAATCACACGTCATCAAGTGCATATACTCGGAAGCAACCAAGATTCTGCGACAACTACCTCGACTCCAGGAAGAAGGGGATCTCTCGGTGCCTGTGGTGCTGTTGTCTGCGTTTACTGGAACGGCAGCATTCAACATATCTGGTAAAACGCTGCATTCCCTTTAAAACTGCCAAGGAGTCTGAAGCCGCCTTATCAAGGACTTGGGAACGCCCTAGATGAAGTCAGAGCAGGACTACGCAATGTGGAGATTCTTATCATCGATGAAGTCTCCATGATTTCCAAGGACCTGTTTACTTACGTAAACTGGAGATTTCAGCAGATCAAAGGCAACAAGAAACCTTTTGGAGGTATCTCTTGCCTTGTAGTAGGGATTTCTATCAACTCCCTCCACTAAGTAAAGCCAAACCGCTTCATGATATGAAGAGGACGTGCTGGACTTCTGGAAGGACAATTTTCAAATTGTCACCCTCACAGAGATCATGCGCCAGAAAGAAGACCTTGCTTTTGCTCAGCTGTTGAACAGACTACGAGTGAAGCAGAAGTCTGAAGCTCTGAGAGAAGATGATAGAGCTTTATTACTGCAGGCTGTGAAGAAGCCAGGAGACTGCCCGCGTGATGCTCTGCACATATTTGCCACCAACAAAGAAGTTCACAAGTATAATACGGAGACCGTACAAGCCCTTTTCACTGACATCATAACATCTGATGCCGAAGACTACAGGAAAGACCCCAAAACAGGAAGGATGAAGCGAATAAAAAGACCTGTCACTGGGAAAAAGAAGACTTGCTCGACACAATTCAAGTCGCCGTGGGAGTTCGTGTGATGGTAACCAGGAATCTGGATGTAGAGGATGGAATCGTCAATGGATGTTTTGGCACAATTGCAAATATCGCCACCGAAACGAAAGATGGAATCGCCACAGTAAAATGTTAGGACTTCAACTCGACAATCCAAGTGCCGGTCAGAAACATCGCAAAAGGTGCGAGGTGAAGAAGACGCCCTAGTTTACATTGACAGATCTGAAGAGAATCTGAGGAAAGGAATGATTCGTCGACAGTTTCCCATCAAGCTAGCTTATGCCTGCACAGCCCACAAAGTTCAAGGCATGACAATGCAGTCTGCAGTTGTGTCTTTGAAGAAGATTTTTGAGCCGGAATGGCCTACGTTGTTCTTAGCAGAACAACCTCTCTGCATGGATTACACGTTACGGATTTCGACGAGAAGAAGATATATGCGGATCCAGAAATCACGGCTTCTTTGCAAAGCATGAGAAGAGCAAGAGTTGAAGACATCATGCCACTTCTACAGCATGTAAGGGAACGTACACTTACCATCATACATCACAACACGGAAGGACTGGCATCTCACATTGAGGATATCCGATGCCATCATGAGCTGCGACTGGCGGATGTTCTTTGTTTTACGGAAACGCACCTGACCGGATCATGTGTTTCAGATCTCCAATTGGAAGGATACAACTTGTTCACACGGAACCGGCACGTCTCTTACTCGACACATCAAGAAATCGGAAGGAAAAAGGGAGGTGGAGTCGCAATATATTGCAAGGATCACCTTCCAACGCAGTCCAGGCAATATATACAAGATGTGACTGATCTGGAGTTTGTTCTAACTAAACTAGATTCTCCAATAAAAGCAGCAATCGTAGCTGTGTATAGGCCACCACAATATAATGTTCAAGATTTCTTGAACAACCTAAAGAGTGTGCTGGATTATATGGACCTTGCACACGATCTCACCATCATCTGTGGAGACTTCAATGAGGACCTTCTACAAGCTGGAAGAAAACAACCTATTTTGGAGTTGTTTGAAGCTCGAGGATACACGCAACTAATTGGAACAGCGACAACAGGAAAGCACACACTGCTTGACCACATCTATATTTCAAACCGGACCTTTGCCTCCAATCAGGTGTGTTACAGAGCTACCACAGTTACCACAATCCTGTGTACTGTGTATTGCGCTTTATGTAGATGATTTTGTTGTTGTTGTTGTTGTTGTTGTGTTTTGTATATTGCAGTGATTGTCATACGGAACCGGGGGCACTGAGCATGCATGCCAGTGGGGCTAGAACAGCCTTAGCCACCGGGTTGGCGCGTATGGTCGAGTTCTGGTGAGATTTATGATTGTGTTGAGCTTTGTTGTTGTGTTGTGTATTTTGCAGTGATTGCCATACGGAACCGGGGGCCCTGAGCATGCCTTAACGGTGCCAGTGGGGCTAGAACAGCCTTAGCCACCGGGTTGGCGCGTATGGTTGTGTTTTGGTGTTATGTCATACGGAACCGGTGGCACTGAGCATGCCTTAACGGTGCCAGTGGGGCTAGAACAGCCTTAGCCACCGGGTTGGCGCGTATGGTTGTGTTTTGGTGTTATGTCATACGGAACCGGTGGCACTGAGCATGCCTTAACGGTGCCAGTGGGGCTAGAACAGCCTTAGCCACCGGGTTGGCGCGTATGATCGAGTTCTGGTGGGATATATGGTCGTAGTGAGGTTTTATGTTGCAGGGAAAGTAGAGCAGCAGCTACAGCAACACGAAGAATGAAGATAGGAGTAGACTGGCAGCTTCAGGAAGGACACTGGACAGTAGAGGCAGCAACACCAACAACAGACAGTGAGAATTAGTGCAGCAGCTCCAGGGAGGCAGTGAGTAACAACACTAACATGTAGACAGAGATGGTAGTAAGACACTGGTATAATAGGTGTTTTACCTTGAATTTGTTTGAAAATCTGTACTAAATGTATTATGTTGTTCACTATTATTCTGTCATTAATGTGCTTTTCTGTAAAGTTTCAGGAAGGGTTTAGACACACTAGCAGTCCTGTCCAAGACTGGATGTGACTGCAACATTGTCGAAAAAAGCTAAGTGTTTAAACATTTACTGTACAATCACTGTACTATTGCACGAAACAACCAAATTTTTAGGAAGATGCTAATCTTAATCTGTTTTTGGTTTTGACGTTTTTCAGCAGTTGTGAAGATGAAGACCGAAAGCCTGAGAAGATAAAGCGTGTAAAAACACGATGAGAACCTGCACACCAGGATCTGGAGTAAGCATAAGATTAAAATTGTTTATGAAGTTAGAAAGACAAATGTTTTGATCAAATACATTTTCTCTTTGCATTGATCCCATTAATATGAAGCAATACGTTTATAAATACTACTTGCAAGCTCTCCATTTTTATTAGTGTAAGATTGTTTCAGAACAAAAAAAAGACAAAATCTTGAAATAATAAGACCTGTGTTTTTCTCATCATTTCTCTTCATAATTTATTGTGGAGTCAAAAAGAATCATTTGACTAACGGTATTACATCTGTTTTGCTTCTTCTACCACAGGATATCCAGCCTGTCTGACGAGTCCAAGACTAGATCAACTAGTGGTCAACTTCCTTCATCTTATAATTGGATGACCAAATTAATCTTATTTAGGCCATATTGCATAATTTGTTTATTATTCTAAATATTAAGAAGGTAAAATGAATGTAATGTAATGTGAGGATTGGTGGGGCGAGATTTGACACAAGAGGTGCTTTTTATACATTTTTAATAAACATTTTAGGTGAATTGGCAAATCCAGTCTGTTTGTCTTTATTGTATCGTACAGTAAGAAGGTTTTTACACTTGTATAAATGAAGACTACATTTTGTGTAAAAAAAAAAAAAATGTTTCTAATAATTTTTCAAATTAGATATGGGTATTTACTATTGATCTAATTTAAGATCACGGTGTCTGCAAATCCAATAAGAAAACTTTTAACTTAACCTTAAAATTGAACAAACGCTTCAACGAAACTTCAGTGTAACTTTCTGGCTTTGTTCATATTGGCCTTCTCCAGAACACATGGTAGAGATTCCAGAAAAAAATCACTGGCTTTTTTTTTTGTATTGCAGAAAGGTGACCTCAGCTATCCTCTCAAACCATTTCACAAAGCGATTTTTTTATTTTTATATATATATATATATATATATATATATATATATATATATATATATATATATATATATATATATATATATATCTATCTCAGTATTAAAACAAAAATGTTACGTCTGGGAGGTCATTACATAAACTGCACAAAACAAATCTTGGTTGTAATGGGTATCTTAGGAGATACCTTAAATTTATTTATTTTAAAAACTAAATATATTTGTTTATGCTAAAAGCTGAAAATATAAGCAGTTCATCTAAAAACTGGGCTCTTTTGATTCACACTGGCAAATGGCAAAATTTTGTAAACCCCTTAAAAAATTCTTTCTGGTGCCATATTAAAAAACTAACTTAAAAATTACATTTTTAAAAGCGTATATACAACATTCTTTTTTTCTTTTCATGCAAAACTAACAATGCAGGGTGTGTAAATAGCTGGCTTTTATGAGATCTAGTGATATTACTCCTTGGTCTGACTATTGTTTAGATGGCTCCATCTCAACCGTGCACTTTTCGATGCTGGTGCTCTGCAGAGTGCAGACCCAAGGTTGGTTTAAACCTAGCATTCGAGCGAGAGTTTTGCCACGGCAAGCACCACTCACATTTTCTTCAGGAAATGTACTTTCTAGTATTACAATTAAAGTCTCAATACTGTATATAGTAGTACTAGTAGATAGCAATGCAAGCAATTCTCTCTAAACATGTCTAACTTGATGACAGATGATAGATAGATAGATGGATGGATGGATGGATGGATAGATGGATAGATGGATAGATAGATAGATAGCATTAGAAACAGTGGTCAGAGCACGTGTCCAAGTTTAGGAAAAAAACAAAACCAAGCAGTCATAAACAAAGGCTAAACTCTTGCGAAAACTTCCTACTTTGTTTCCTTGGCTTTGACCCCATTCATCCCACCCACAATGCCCTGCTGGAATTCCTAATGGGTGGGTGGGTGAACTCAAAGGGAGGGCTGGGGGGAGTTTAGAAGGGGGTCCCAGTAGCATTCCACCACAGAGGTCCCAGCCAATGGATCTAGATTGGAGAGGAGGAGACAAGAGGAGGGGGAAGTTCTGATTTGGGCTGGGCTTGCCTAGCTTCTTCCCATGAACCTCATGGACATGGTACAGCAGAGACAGTGTGTTCACACACACTGCGAAACACAGACCCGTCAAAACCAATTACGGGTGACTGGGGCGTCCAAAGAGACCATGGACACAGGATGAAATTGAGGTCACAGAAAGAGTTCAGAGAGGCCGTTCCTGGAACCAATAGGTTACAGAGCACCTCCTGTAGCTTTTTGTCTTCCTCGATCCATGTTTGTCTTTGATACGCCTTTCCATTAAGAACAAATGTGTCATGAAGAATCATTGCTAGATTAAAGAAAATGTAAGAGGGTGGATTTAATTTAAGATCTTGAAATGGACTGACATTTTTTAATTTGTTCTACACTTCTTTGTTCTGATCATCCTGAACTGGGTTTATCTTACAATAATGACCAGCTAACTGTGCAATATCTGATTTGTTTCAAGTTAACTTACCATATATAAATTTAATGGACATGAAATACTGATTTCAGGAGAGAAAAAAGGTAAAAATTGTGTGTGAAGAAAGATCAAGTTGCCTGAGACAATAGTCAGCTGACCCCTTGTTAAGCTCCGCCATTCTTAGTTAGTCCTAACTTATACCATTTTGTGCAATTATTTAATTGCAAATAAATGTAAAATTCCATTTAATTTCTTGAATTTGGATTAGGTTTACAAAAAACACATTCAACGCTCAGAAATGTAGTAAGGACATTATTAAACTAGTCCATGTGACATCAAAGATTGTGTAATTTCTTCACACCCTTTTTTTTTTTTTAATAATCCTGATAAATCATAAACAGTCAGAGTTTCAGAACAAGCGATTCCAGATTTCTCAAGTAGTCCACCATTACTGTTTTTTTTGTCATTTTAATGCTAGATTTTCGCAAAAGTTGATCCTGAAGGAGGGATCAGAACCAATGCTTTGTGCAAGACAAAGTGCTTGCGTCACATTTTGTTTTCCAAAATGCCTTTCTGAAAGAGCTTCTTGGCACTCTGTGAGGCTAATGGTGCAATTTTGGGTTATTGCATAAAGAAGTGCTGGATGGAAACACCAAGATGCTCATAAATTCTAAAAATGCACATAAAAAAAGCAGGATGGGACAGCATAAAACTAGACCAACCGAAGGATCGATCTCATTTCGCAGCGTCTGAAATGCTAGTTTTGTCAGTCTAAAATGCCTAGTGCAATGTCTCGTCTCATCAAAGCGCTTCTTACAATTAACTCTCAGAAGTGCGAACCTAAACAGAAGGCTCCAAAAATAAAATAACATGACTGTGTTTCGTTTGCGTGCACTGAAGCTCAAATATACTGTATACAAAAATATTATATACAAAGTTCCATCTATACTGCAGCCAAAGTAATTTTTCCTCGTAAGACTTAACTCAAGTTAATGAGGAAGTGTCGATTTTGCTCTATTCAACTGGCAGAATGGCTTTTTTCGCAAATGCGATATTCTAAAATTGTGCATAATTCTGCTTGTTTCACTGCTTGTTTTTTGCCTTCATGTACTACCAAAATGATCCTAAATAAGTATGTGGTAGTTAAAAATAGCTTATGATCAACAGCTTGAGAGTTCAGTGAGCGAGACTGTTTGTTGTTGCCGATATGCAGTTCTTGAAGCTCCGCCCTCTTCTGAAAAAAGTTCAGGAAGCACCAGCTCATTTGCATTTAAATAGTAATACCCTAAAAGTGGCAACTTTAACAAACTATAAAAATCGTATGCAGGATACTAAAAACTAAAAATTAACATCCACACTCAGAGAGACTTGTTTTCATCTTGCGTAAAGAGGAACCTTTAATTCTGAACAACTCAGACAATCATGATCAAGCATTCCAGAATGCAGATGAAAAAGTCCTGATGAGATATTAAAACAAAGCACAGACCAACTGATGTAAGATATGAAAGGAAAGAGACGGACTCTGAGAGGCAACTGAGAGCTTTGCCGCTTTTAACATCCGAAAAAAGGCTCATGAACCCTAACCTGGGCAAAGCAAAAAGGCAAGAACTATTGACACATCAGGTACTTCCACACTTCTTCACTTTTTGGATAAGATGGATATGTCTTTTAAAAAAAACATTATCATCTGATTTATTAGTCGCAAGGTGTGTTTGTGTCATTATTTTGCAGCGCAGGAAACAAGACCTTATTAGGTAAAGTGGAAATGTTACGAACAATGCTAACGTGAAACAATGCAAGGATTAAAGATCCACTTCCTTCTCACCGGCATCCTTTTCAGCACGGAACAAGCAAAACAAAAAAATCTTTGTAGCTACACACTGAATGACAAATTCAGAGCGCTTTGAGATGGAGCCAGATTCACACGACCTGCACTGTGCGGTTTGCCAAGGAGGCACAGAGTTCATTTGCTCTACGGCGCCATCTATCCGTCAGCCGAGGAACAAATAAAACCTGTTTCTCAGAACTTCCTCAACAGGAATAGCATGCTTGGAATCACTGGCAACAAACAGCCTGTTTTTTTCCAAATTACAGAGTGTTTTGTTCATGTGATGATCACAGAATGATTATAGTACTTGTCGGTCAATGAATTATCCCCCGGCTTATGATGACTAACTACAGCGGTCATGTGGGCAACATCATCCTGCATCACCAATGACTGCCTGAAGATCCATGGAGATAATGCTATAAAGCAACGTCTCTCGTGTGGCAGCTCGCAGGCGGCAAGGAAAATAATGCGAAATGCGAATCATAAAATGCAACTAACCATATAATTGCGTTTTAGGAATGCACTTACGATAAAATAAAAAATGTAATTATTTGTTGATATTGAGAATTTTGATATTTTTAAAATGCGAATTTGGACATTTCAATATTACAAAGTAAGGAATGAAAAAAAAATTAATTTTACAGATTTCATGATTATTAAATAGTCTTGGAAAAGAAATGCGTAAGTAAATAAAGCACAACCGAATATCCAAAATTATCTGATATGTGCGCAATGTTTTAAAAGTTTGATGTCAATAAGATTTTTTTAGACAAGGATGCAAAGTGACAGTAAGAGTTTTAAATGGTTGCAAAAAAAATATTTTTAATAAATACTGTTCCATTTAACTTTTTATTCGTCAATGAATCCTCAAAAAATAACGTTGGTTTCCACAAAACTATTATATTATTAAACTATAGTTTTCAACGTTGATAACAACAAGAAATGTTTCTTGAGCAGCAAATAATAATGATGTAATGATGAAAATTCAGCTTTGCATCGAAGGAATAAATTACATTTTAAAACATTCAAGTATAAAATGAAATGTTAATAATAATAACAATTCACAATATTATGGTTTTTAACATATTTTTGCTGCCAAATTCATGAAACCTTTGAAATTCAATAGACTTCAAATGATAAAGACAATCTTATAGGCCTTCTTTAACCTAAAGTGGTTTTAAATCATGCAACAAACAATTCTAGTGACCATCTGATTTCAATTTTAAAATCCGCATCCTGAAGCAAACCAGTTGAGAATCACCGGAAGTGATTATAAAACGCTTGAATGGTGATGGATACTATTTCTAAATATAACACATTGATGCAGTTACTCGAGCGGCTCTGCCCTCTTAAACGCGTGTGTGGGAGGTAGGGTTAGGTAAGGTGATGGTGGTAGTTTTTATGTATTATATCCCAGAATGCTCTGTCTGTTCCAGCAAAGCGCAGGGTTTGGGTGGCAGCCAGACTCTTCTGTTACCATGGGAACCATTTACTCCAGTCTGGCAACACGAGAGCATTTCAGCCCTTTACCACAGGATGAAACGATCAATACAAAAAAAAAAAAAAAAAAAAAAAAACAACACGCTTGACCGAAGCAGCTGTGTGCATAATAGTGAATTTCCCAAATATGGTCAGTGGTCCGTTATCTCAGACGCCCATAAATTCCGCAAAAGAAAACGCTGTCAAGTAGTTCTCGGAACGAACGCGTTCATATACTGGACAGGAAGCAGAATTCCTGGGTACTTCCACAGAATCTGATGTGTATCAGCAGAGGGATATTACACTCTCTAAAAACAACAGGGGTCGCGGACCATGATGTACAGCAGAGGGAGAGGGAGGACACACATAAACATTACTGGAGAAATATGAAATATCCAGGAAAGGTCACTGGCGCTAAACGGAAAGTGCATGCGCTCACGAGGCTCGAACAGAGATGAGTAATAATTAGACTGAGGGAATTGTTGGAGCCAGGAAGAAATGTTGTTTAAATTTGAAGGCCAAGCTTTTTTTTATTAGCGGTATGGTAAGATGTGTTTTAGCTGTCATACAGCGCTCCCTGCTGGTAATAACTACCACAGAAAAGCTAAAAAGTGTTCACTATCATTACATTTATGCTTTAATTATGCAATAAAACTGTAGACCAAAAAAATGACTCACCGTCGTGTTCTTCCGAATGCGAGTGCTGTTATGTTCTTTGTGGAGAGAAGATATTTTTGTAGGATCTGCTGAGCTCCTAAAACAACAAAAAAACGGCATGAAAACTATTTAAATGTTGTTCACGTGTCTCGTGCACTGTATTTTATGAAGTTTTTGGTAAAGAATGAACTAAAAGTTTACTTCTCGCTATTGACGGACACAAAGGTTTGTAAATACTGACAGGGTACTTATTAAATCAAGTAACAGAAAAACTGCACGTATGAAAACACATAAAAAAAATATATGTAAATATGTCATATAGATATAAATACGTTTCACA